>NC_090761.1:63363643-63456143 GCF_036898095.1 Palaemon carinicauda | reverse complement strand
TCATTATGATCAGAGATAAACGTAAACAAAACATTGGTTGCCATTTTTTATCGTGCTTTTTAGCGTGTTTAGGAAATGCATGATATAAAATCGCCTTTAATATTTGTGCCTGTTTTAGTTTAGGGTACTGTAGTACATGCATTAAGTGTTCTGTACATTAAAGGGTAGTTTGTTAACAGTACTACGTACAAGGGAAGGTTTTAAAAGTCTGAATATACATGTTGAATAAATAGGTAAATATGGTGTCACTACTTCGCGGATTTTCACCTATCGCGGCCGCGTCTGGAACCTATCTACCGCGATAAACGAGGGTTCACTGTAGCCCAATTTATTTCAAATGTGATCTTAGCGAGTCTGCCGAGATACTTCGAGTTCTAAATTCCCCTGACTGATCTGAAGGGTATTTTTTTTCTTTTTTGCCTTCGGCATATGAATATCATTCATACATTTACTAAGTCTTTTATGAAAATTAGATTAATGGACTTCATTAAAGCTGTTGGATTAATTACGTTGGACTTGACGCAGGGCTAGAGAATGACCAACTGTTTCATGATTGTTAAAGCCTTTCGCTACGATGAATTTTCATGTCAAAACATGCCAGGTTATACCGACAATGAGGATGAATACGTCATTTACAAATATAAACTGTATGGGGGTTAAAATTACTCATAGGCTATGGCTTGTATATCCTACAAAGAGTATAGCACATGATTGTATATCACACAAAGTTCACATTCAGGAAACTTCACAAAAAAATATCCTCCTCTCCCTGATATTAGCCCCCTCCTCCTCCTCCTTCTTTCTTCAGCCAACCAACAAAGTCTTTGTGATTGTAGCCTTTATTTCTGATTGTGTAAGAGCTATTTTAGTCTATTTTTATGTTACCATATGGAATCACACCACTCTCTCTAGCCACCCCCATTGACGATAGGATCCTCATACTGTATCTCGCCCCACCACCAACCGAAATATTATCCATGCTAGACCTTATTCATGATTACATAAGGTTTATTTTGGTGTATTTCTATGTTGTCATACATGTTCAAATCACACAGAAAGTACTTCGTAGCTCTTCAAATATCATTGGTTCTCCACCTTTGACTCCCACCCACAACGTCACCAAAACGTTTTACCAGCACTAATGCAAGTTGACATGCAACGTCATTTGTCTTTTTCTTATTTTATTCCTTTTTTTCTCAACTATTTTCGACAAAATAATATCATCTTCATGTCTTGAGTATTTCATATTAGTATTGTTCAATGTTTTCACTAGTAAAAGTTAGCTTACTTTTATTATTTCCATCTATTGACATTCTAAGCAGTATTTACCATGTTTTCTATTTCCAAGCCCGTGAAATACCCATAACAGGAATTATCTCAGGGGCATAAATATGTTTGTTCCAACACGGTTACTTACCTAGAACTACCTTCTTAGGAGTTACTGGTTAACTATACCTAACCGACCAGCTTTTTGTATAGTTTACCCCCCCTCTTCCCGTTTTCTACGGGGTCAACCTCTGGCAGTGTGGTACGTGCCCTGAGGCGACTCCGGGGTCAGGCAGCGTGCTAGCTCAGGTCGAATCGCCAGTAAGTTTCTGGTCGCGACGCAATAAACATCTCCCCGCGCTCTCTCTTACCTTGTGCGACCCTCTTGTCCCCCGATCTTTTGTGCTTACCGCGTGTTACCCACGTGTTTTCATTTTCACTTTCCCGTTCCATCCTTGTGTCTCTTGGTGTGTTAGCCTTGTGTTATGGAGCATCCTAGTCGTTGCCCTGGGCCTGTGGCTGGGAAGTCTTGCGGGGCTTTCCTCTCTAAGCCTGAGGTTGATCCCCACTCCTTGTGCTCCACGTGTAGGGGGAAAGCGTGTTCCCCTACCTCTACGTGCCCGGAGTGTGATAATTGGTCTGATATCCAGTGGGTGCTCTTCGGGACGAAGAAGAAGAAGGCAGCTGAGATGCCTAAGGATTCCAGCATTTCTTCGCCTGTAGGTTCGCCAGACGCCTCGGTAGACCGTAGCGCCGTCCTTCTTCCCCTACCCAGCGTAGGGGACGAGGTAAGTCCGTTGCGGGGAAGTGACCCATTGCCCTTCCCCAAGAGTCTGATATTCCTGTGGGGGAAGTTTCCAGTGTGGGGCAGGCATGTGTGGGGCCTGAGTGTAGTGCTGAAGTGTGGGTAGGAGGCGAGGGCCTGGTGCCCGCAGGTGGCGTGTTTCGGGTGCTTCAACCGCCGGGGGAGACACGGAGAAAGGTAGTTCGTCGTCCTCGGACCCCGCCACGTGGGTGAAACCAAGGACTCCCTTCAGGTCTCCCGTTAGAGGAGAAGAGGATGTAGATCAAGGCTCTGTGAAGGGCTCGAGCGGTCTCCTCCGGCTCCCTCGGCTACGCTACCCCCCGTGTTTCTGCAACCGCCCACACCTGAGAAACGACGTGATTTTCCCCCCGCGGTCTTGGACGTGTCGGCCGGTCGGAGAGCTCCGTCGGCAGAAAAAACTCAAGCCATAATGTTTTATAAAAATAGTAGATGGAAGCAGAACCAAGATATCAATCTAACATTGGGCAACGTACAAATCCAATTTCAAGATAAGGTAAAGTTTTTGGGACTAATTTTTGACACCCATTTGAATTGGAAAGCACATGTATCATACATCAAATCCAAATGTAAGAGTGCTCTTAATTTAATGAGGAAATTATCTCACACAACCTGGGGTGCAAGGAGATCAACTTTACTAATGATGTATAAAGCATTAGTATTATCAAGAATTGATTATGGTAGCCCAATTTATGGTTCAGGATCAGAAGCAACTTTGAAATCTTTAGATCCAATACACACTCGAGGCCTGAGAATTTGTAGCGGAGCATTTAGATCATCCCCAAATCTCTCAGTCTTATGTGAAATTGGAGAACCCCCATTGTCTTTGCATCGGGATTTTGTAACAATGCGGAGTGCATTGAATTTTTATCCACTAATTCTCCAACAAAAAAGCTTTTTAATGAGAGGGACATATTTATAAACAACCATGAACCACCATTCCCAATTAGGGCAAACAGACTGTTACAATCAACAAACGTTAAAGTGAATCTTATCCAACCATCTTTATTTCCCCCACCTTGGATTATGACAAGGACAAGAATCTGTTCTCATCTGTTTTATTTATCAAAAAAATTCACTTATACTCCAAGTCACCACAAGCAAATTACCATAGAACATATTCAGAGAAAAGGTCCTCACTATGCAATATATACTGATGGATCTAAATCCCCAATGGGTACTGGATGTGCTGCAGTATCTTTAGATGGAACACAACAATTATCGTTGCCAAAAGAATCATCAGTATTTACATCAGAGTTATATGCCATTTTACAAGCAATCAATATGATTAAAACCATTGAAGATAGGAAGAATTTTAAATTTGTCATCTATTCAGATTCTCAAAGTGCCATAGTGGCCCTTAAAAACTATACTCATAGGAACCACTTGATCCTAAGAATTAAAGACCTTATAAGTAAATTATCTTCTGAGTGTGTAAGTGTCGAGTTATGCTGGATACCGGCTCATGTTGGAGTTGTTGGTAATGAAAAGGCGGATGCTGCTGCTAAAGAAGCCATTAAATTACCACAACAAAACATTAACCTCCCAGTTGGAGATTTGATTACATTATTAAGGCATTTCATATTGGAAAAATGGCAGAATATTTGGAATAATGTGCCAGAAAATAATAAATTGAGGCAAATTAAACCGAAGGTTGCTCCTTGGGATTCCTCGACACAAAAGAACAAGAGAACAGAAGTAATTTTAACCAGATTACGAATTGGACACTCGAGATTAACCCATGAATTTTTAATGAGTACACCTCACGGCACGGTTCCAATGTGCAGTGAGTGTGATACTTTTTTATCTATTAAACATATATTTTCGGTTTGTAAAGTTTTTCAGCGAGAGAGAGGGATATGTTTTGGTCAGAAAACTTTTTCTGACATTTTAACTGAATCAAGTAATTTTTCTGCTTCTAGAATTTTAACCTTTTTAAGGAATTCACGTATTATTGATAAAATCTAAATTTTTACCTAAGTTTTTTACTAATTCATTTTAAATTACATAGATTTAATATATAGTTAATTATTTTTATCACTCAGATTTCATATATATATATATATCTACTCATCCATCTATTCACCCATATTTAGAATGTTTAAAGATTATAAGTATATACTGTATATACATATATATAATTCTTTTTTTTCATTTATTTATTTTTTTCCTTATCAATTGAATTTTTGATAATCTTTTAATTCTTTATATCCCGATTTTTTTTCGGGCCAGCCCTGTGAGAGTCAAGCTTGACTCATTGGGCTGGTAAAACTCCTTCTTTAATAATAATAATAATCCTCATCCTCGTCGTCGTCGTCATCAGACTCTTCGTCTTCTTCGTCATCAGAGGACGAAGACAGGAACCTGAGGAAGAGGGAAAAATCCCGCAAGAAGAAAAAGTCTCGTTCCCACTCGAGGCATGGTAGGAAACGGTCGAAGTCCTCTAAGAGAAAAGCGAAGAGTAGTAAGTCAAAGGACTGGGTGAATGTCACAGTGCCCCGGAGCGAGCTGTTTAGGTTTTCCACAGCCGCAGCCACTTTCGGGTGGGTCCCTAGAGCCTCGCCTTCGTTGTGTCACCCTCCTAGCTCCTCCTTCGGACTAGCCGCCCGGCATGAGGGCTCGGACCGGGACCCCCGTGTAGTGTTTAACCCGACGGTAGCCTCCGCCCCTTCTTCCCTTAGGAAGGATATAAGGAGTGTGAAGGAAGGCTTAGCGTCGACCACGGGCACCTTGGAGGCCTTCCTTAAGCACCAAGGGCGCCCGTCGGTCCGCATGGATCCCCCAGCCCCGGAGCCCCCCGTGGAACAAGGTACTCCCATGACGGATGCCTTCGTATCCACGGGGCAGCCCATACCAGCCCATACCACTGGCAGGCTCGGAGGGCGTTGGTACTCCCATGACGGATGCCTTCGTATCCACGGGGCAGCCCATACCAGCCCATACCACTGGCAGGCTCGTTGGGCGTTGCTTTTCCCACCGTCACGGCGTACCCCCGTACGGAGGAACTGGTGACGGAAGATCTGGTGGAAGGAGGGGAGTGCTCGACGGACGACATCTCCTCCTACCGTAAGGTTCTAGCCCTTATTCGAAGGCATCACTGGTTAGATGAGCCCAAGCCCTCAGCTGCAAAGGCCGTACTTTCCGGACTGTCCAGGATGATCGACAGTCCGGTACAACAAAAGCCATCTTTGTCTCTCCCTCTCGCTCAAGACGTGAAGTTGGGGATGGAGCAGATTGATGAATACTTGGCAAGACTTGCAGAGGCCCCCAGAAGCCAGAGTTCCTCCAAACTTCTTCCAGGCCTGAAATCCCAGAAGCGATTTTACGTTCCTGAAGGGCATCACGGTGGTCCCCGTGCAGTAGAAGCACTGGTGACCGCGCTGAACCAGGGAGCCTCGGAAGACAGGGCATCCACTGCCCCCGTGTGCTTTTCCCCGTCGGAAGCATCTATGATGGAGGACATGGCTCAGGACCTAGTCTACGTGTCCTCCTGGTTAGATTGGTGGTCATGCGCTTTGGTGGGGTTTCAGGCTTCACTTGACCTCTCCCTCCCAGAAAATCAAGCCATGCTGTGGGATCTTGTTAGCTCTGGGGGCAAAGCTTTTAAGTTTCTATCGTCCCAGTCTCTGTCGGTGGCTTCGAACTGGGTCCTGAGAAAAAGGGACACATACTGAGCAAGCTAGTGCGGAAGTTGCCGGACAGGGAAGCAAGGAGGCTGAGGAATTCCTCCGTGTGGGGGAATGACATTTTCCCCATCCATTTGGTAGAAAATACTATGGAGAAGGTGAGGAAAGTGAGAGAAGCGGATCCTAGGCCCCCGCCTATGAGGAAGGCCACGTTTAGGAGAGCCCCAACGGACGTCCCTCACTCCTCACAGGCCACACCCTTGCTGCCCCGAAGAGATCCTCCTTCAGCCCCTTGGCTCCAAGCCTCGCAGCAGCCCACCCGTAGGACCACGGCAGGCCCTCAGTCAGCCTACAGACCCTCCTACGGTAACGCTAGGAGAGGTAAATCTGGCCGCTCCTCCAGGAGAAGGTAGGAAGAGAGGCCCCCTACTCCCGCAGGAGCCCCTAGTAGGGGGATGCCTCAGTGCGGATCCCTGGATGGTGACGGTCCTGAAGGAGGGCTACAGACTCCCGTTCCTGGAAGAGCCTCCCCCTCTCATCCCAGCCCAGAGAGCCGAATGGCTGGTTCCAAAGGACCCCTTGAAGAAGGCGGCGCTACAAGAGGAAGTAGCGTCCATGATCGACAAGGGAGCTTTGGAGACAGTGGAGAAGCCCGGCCCGGGTTTCTTCAGCAGGCTCTTCCTGGTGGAGAAATCGACAGGAGGGTGGAGGCCAGTCATAGATCTCTCAGCCCTCAACAAGTTCGTCTCAAAGACGGATTTCAAGATGGATACCCCCAAGACAGTGATTGCAGCCTTGCACCCCTCCAGCAGGAAGTTCCTCATGATCAAGTGGGAGTCCAGTGTCCTGCAGTTCAAAACCCTGTGCTTCGGCCTCTCGACGGCCCCGCAAGTGTTCACGAGAGTGTTCGCTGCGATCTCGGCGTGGGCACACGAGAAAGGCATTCGACTACTCAGGTACCTGGACGACTGGTTGCTGCTTTCTGCCTCAAGGGAACAACTGAAGGAGCAAGGCGTTATGTTGCTCGACCTCTGCAAGGTGTTAGGGATCACGGTCAACCTAGGGAAGTCCCAGCTAGTCCCCAGCACCAGGATGACTTACTTGGGGATGGTCCTGGACACCCAGTTAGTAAGGACCTTCCCCTCAGAGGAGAGATTAGCCAACCTGGAACGTATCCTTCAACCCTTCCTGACGGGACAACCCAGGAGGGCCAAGGACTGGCAGAAGTTACTGGGTCATCTGGTTTCCCTGGAAAAATTAGTACCGCAAGGGAGACTCAGGCTCCGCCCGGTACAGTGGAATCTAAAGGAGTCGTGGATCCAAGGCAAGGAGCCCCACAAAATAGTCCCAGTCCTCCCGAAGACGAGAGAGACCCTTCTTTGGTGGAACATCAGGTCAAACACAGAAAAGGGGATGCCCTTTGCCTCCGACCCCCCGGAGATGCTGTTGTTCACGGACGCATCGAAGGAGGGCTGGGGAGCACACCTGCTAGGAAAATCAGGAGGCGTCTGTCCATATAAACATCCTAGAGATGATAGCCGTTCTGAGGGCGTGTCGACAGTTCATACACTTCCTGCGAGGGAACACTGTGGCGTTAATGTGCGACAACGCCACAGTAGTGGCGTATGTAAAGAAGCAGGGTCCTCTGCGCCCTAACCACGGAACTGTTGGAGTGGGCCACAGAAGAAGGGATAGAACTGACGGCAAGATTCATTCCAGGAAAGAGGAACGTGATGGCCGACGGCCTCAGCAGGGCGGGTCAAGTGATAGGTTCGGAGTGGACCCTACACCCGGAGGTAGCTCGAGCAGTCATCCTACTGTGGGGCTCCCCAGTGATAGACTTGTTCGCCACACGTCTGAATGCCCAACTCCCCGTGTTCTGTTCTCCAATCCCAGACCCGTCAGCAGCGTTCGAGGACGCCTTCCAACATCCCTGGGACGGTCTTGATGTGTACGCCTTCCCTCCCTTTAGTTTGATCAGGCAAGTGTTGAACAGAGTGAGAAGGTCGTCCAACCTGTCGATGACTTTAGTAGCGCCCTGGTGGCCGGAGAGAGACTGGTTCGCAGACCTAAAGGAATTAGCTCTTCGTCCTCCTTGGCCGCTTCCGGACAGGCCAGACCTCCTGCGACAACCTCACTTTCAAAGGTGGCACGAAAACCCTCGATCCCTCCGCCTTCACGCGTGGAGGTTATCGAGAAGCTCCTGAAGAAAGAAGGATACTCATCGAGAACTGCGACAAGGATGTCTGGTTATCTACGGCGTTCCTCGGCAGTTGTCTACCAGGCGAAGTGGGCAGTCTTCCTGAAGTGGTGTGCATCCAAAAACATCAGGCCCTTAGGGGCGTCGATCCAGGACATTGCAGACTTTCTGGTGTACCTGAGAGACGACGTGGGTTCGTCCATCCCGGCCATCAAAGGAGTTCGAGCAGCCCTAGGTCAAGTCTTCCTCCTTAGGGGCATTGTCTTGGGAGCCTCAAGGCACATCTCGATGCTCATCCGCAGTTTTGAGCAATCATGTCCCCCCCAGGAGGTACGGGTTCCACAGTGGGACTTAGCAAGAGTTCTCAAGGTTCTGTCAGAACCGCCCTTCGAACCTCTCAGGGACGTACTAGACAGAGAACTCACCCTTAAAACAGCTTTTCTTTTAGCCCTGGCCTCGGCGAAGAGAGTTAGCGAGTCACACGGCCTCTCTTACTAGGTCTCACACTCCAAAGGGTGGCGGGAAATTGTCTTTAGGTTCGTCCCTAGTTTTGTGGCGAAAACGCAGAACCCAGCGTGTTGGGATCCTCGGTTTGAGGGTTTTTCGGTGCCAGCCATCCCTCGATCCAACAACCCGAAGGATCTACTCTTATGTCCCGTGAGAACTGTAAGAAAATACCTGGAGAGGACTGCAAAATACCGCCCTCAGATCAAAAATTTATTCATCTCAACAGGCCGGGTGAAGAAACCGGTCTCGAAAAATTCTATCTATTTCTGGCTGAGACAGGTGATAAGGAGGGCCTACGAGGCTTCTGGGACTCCTCTCCCTGGAAAACCAAGACCTCATGATATCAGGGCTCTGAGCACCTCTCTGACTTTCGAGAAGAACATGGCTGTGGGTAAGATCCTGAAGGCTGGGACCTGGTCTAGACAGTCCACCTTCACGGAACATTATCTAAAAGATTGTACGAGAAAATCCTTGGACAAGTTTTCTATTGGCCCGGTCGTGTCGGCCCTTCAGGAGATCTAAGGTCATAGCCCCAGGGTGACCGGGGATGTTAATGCCAAGAGACACTAGTTCCTTCCTTAACCTTAACCCCCCCCCCCTTTTTCCTTCCTTCCCCGGATCGAACGGGCCAGGAAGATGTTGAGAAGACCTTAATCACTGAAAGGAACACCCTTCAAGAGGACATGTATGGGAATTGGTTTTGAAAAGGTAAGCCATTTACACACTAAGTGAGTTTTTTGGATAGTTTTCCCCTACTTTTCGTGCAGTTTTCAAGTGGTCTTGGAACCAAGAACTCCTTAGAGGTTCCCTCTCTCGCGTGCCTCCCCGTCAAATCCTGATCCCTGCAGGACACTCCCACCTCCTAAAGTGTAAGTCTCCTAAGAAGGTAGTTCTAGGTAAGTAACCGTGTTGGAACAAATCACAAATTTTTAAGTAATTTGTATTTTTCCTAACATACTTACCTAGAACTACCTTCGGGTTATGGCCCTCCCATCCTTCCCCGAGAACCTGCAGGATCGACCAGAAACTTACTGGCGATTCGACCTGAGCTAGCACGCTGCCTGACCCCGGGGTTGCCTCAGGGCACGTACCACACTGCCAGAGGTTGACCCCGTAGAAAACAGGAAGAGGGGGGTAAACTATACAAAAAGCTGGTCGGTTAGGTAGAGTTAACCAGTAACTCCTAAGAAGGTAGTTCTAGGTAAGTATGTTAGGAAAAATACAAATTACTTAAAAATTTGTGATTTCTTTTGTGATCAGTTTTTTGTTTATAATATACCTAATAAATTATACATTATAAGAAAACTTCTTGTGTCGAAGGTAACAAATGGACATTTTTATTACATTTCTGTATAATGTTAAGTCCATTGTTACTGGAATAGTTTTATATCATTCGGCTGGCTATTTGTTGTGGAATTATTACAGAATAACAGTCATTTCAATTAATATAAAGTTTTTTTTATACAAAACAAATTTCTGAACTATTCTATAATCACTTTACTATGAATGGAAAAAATATTTTGGTCGTTTCAAGTGAAATACAATAGAAAATAAAACAAACTTTTGAAAACAATTTTCTGTAATCAGCAGTGAAACAAATATAAATGGAAATGTAGGTTATTATAGAGTAGTGAGCATGTACAGTTTATCAGACGGTGACAAATCTTGTATATAGCCACCTAGGGCGGATCTGCTACCTCTTAGTGAGGGGGTTAAGGGCTGATTATTCATTTGATAACAAACATAACTTTAAGCCATTCATCTAAGTCTCTTGTTTCTGGTAAATTCCAGAAAATTTTACTCATGAAATATTCAGTGGGGTTGGGTTTAATAATGTAAGTTTGGTTTTGCAACAAGGTAAATTTTTGTCAAATGATTCTTTCATAACCAAAGGCTAGCCAAGAGAAGGGTTCAGTGTTAGTAGCTTTTACATGGAGAGGCATGTGAAAATAAGTATCTGATAGTTCTACTAAGAACAACCAGTCAATCTTCTGCCCTATCATTAGGGATGTGGTAACATTCAACTTCAGTCTCCAACCCTGGTCTGGAACGACTGACCTGTTTCACATCCCCCTTGGAAAACACTTCAATTTCTTGGTATAAATCTTGGGATGTGCTGCCACTGTCCTTTGTATGGTTGAGGTGATAACATAGGGAGGGAAGTTGGTAGTAGGGGATAGTCTGGTTGCAATACCTGCACAATCACCTGGCCTAGATGTCGAGGAACTGAGAGAGCCTGCCACCCACTGAATATCATACTGCTAGATTGTCACTTATGAAGCCCATTCCCTTTTGATTTGGCTGCAAAATCATGTCCTGTTGTATAACCTCCCTCTGGTTTGTAAAAAGTCAGTCAATCCTGACTTCTGCAAACAACCTCTCTGTTGTATTTGAAACTCCAGAGGCATATAGGCTACGTTCTAGTTGATCTATCACAGGAGAAAGTAGTTTATACTTTTGGCTGACTGAGAAAGAGGGGGTTAGCAAATAAGAAACTTCTCCCTCTTTTTTTAGGACAATTTTCCAAAGGTTTGTGTCAAATCAGAGGACATGCATGAGTATGCAGTCCAAACACTTAATGAACCTTAGTAACATAGCTCATCACTGACCTTGTACTGAGATGGTCATTCCTTGAATTGGCAAAGCTGGTCTTCTCCAACCTTTGCCGTACAATCCATAAGTTTTACTCCTTTGCAGACTATGAGACTGCCGTCAGATACCAACCTCTTCCTAGGAGAGTTTATGATCATGTCCAAATGGGTATTTCAAGTTTACCCTGGGCTGAGGAAGTTAAAATGGTTTGTAATCTTAGTACACCTCCTTTCCTTGCAACTGTGGTTTTCCTTCGGTTACAAGTAGTTCCTGCATGGCTTCCCACTTCCTAGGTTATGACCTAGTTCATAAGTGCAATTCAATCATATATTTGGTCTAGTCCTTTCTTGACCTGTCATATGACATCTTACCTAATGAAGTCCTGTTCTTTCTTTCTTGCACTCCCTCTACCTTTTCCCTTCCCATCTGCAACAGCAAAGGCTTGAATTTTAAAAAAAGAGGTTTTCAGAACTGTTCAGTGTTTGAAACCTCTGAATCATACATATTCCCCCTTGCTGTAAATTAGCGAGTGTTTCTTAGGAACCCAATAAGGCTAGGGCGACCCTGGGAGCGGATGTCACGTTATTGATGGTGAAGGCTAGCACCGAGGCAGGCCCTACATCTTGGCAACACCTTTGTAAGTTAATAGTTGTAACAGCATACCATTGATATCTACCAAAGATGGAACATCTGTCAAGATGTTAGCCAATTTTGCATTTGACACTAATCTTTAAGTATCACAGGAGAATGCATGTTTGATATAGGAGTACATGGATTCCTCATAATCCCTTATCATCTTTACACAAGGAAACTTCAATTTACAGCCAACAATAAAAGTATAACGCTTGTCAATCAAAATTTTGTGCCCTTTTGTTATCAAGGGGTTGATTTCTCTTCGTTAGGAAATGACAATGTCATGGTGCCAGAAGAGGGCCGAGTTGGTATACAAATGCATCAAAGGGTTTATGATGGAAACCACATCCTGGGGTGGAGCAGAAATGAAGAATATGCAGTTTCTAGTGCCCAAGGTAAGATTTGTTATTTTTCAAATCACTTGAATAAATCAAATGGGTAATTTTTTTTTTTTAAATTAATTGCTTTCATACTTTGTACGTACTGTAAATACCTTCTTTTACACCGGAGCTCAAGTATTACCGTATAGTATAACTTAATCATTTCTCTTTGGTCTTCCAGGGGATTTCTGAAGACTTGTTTCAACATCTTGCAGCAATGTTGCCAAACATATTTAGAGTTTCTAATCCTTTGGTGGTTAAATCGTCTTGAATGTTTGGCCGGTTGTTCATGGGAAACCAGTGATTTTAGTTATGAATTTATTAGGAAATATTTCTACTTAGAAAGTAAACCCTATATTTAATAGAAGACTTCAAGAAATTGAACTATGAAACAGAGTTTGGGTAAGTAGTCATATAACTAATATTTCAAATGTTGTCTTCATAATATTCCGCTGCATCATTAACCAGTGAAGAAATTTATTTATGCAATATTACCAAACAATATTATAAATTAAATATTTTCAGCTAATAATTTGTATTAAAAGTACCCACTTGTTTTATAAAGGGAATTAATATGAATTGATATGGACTTCTAAATGTTCAATTGAAAAACTGTACCATTGCAATTTCTTCAGTACTAATTCAAGCGATTCTAATTTTTTCCTATAATCACTTAACACAATTCTCATAAACTTTAATATTGTAATGGCAACCATTTCATTCACAGCTCTTCTGTTAAAGTATGATTTCCCCTGGTTCATCTATCTACCAAGGCACTTCCCGCAATTTTTGGGGATAGCCAACCTTTAAAAAGGAACAAAAGGGGATTTTTCTTCTTTTCGCTCCTTCCAGCCTGATGAAGGACTCATATTCAGCCAAGTTTGGTTGTTACTGCTAGGGTGCCATAGCCCAACCTCCCCCATTATCCACAATTGAAGCTTCATCTGCTGAATCTCCTGCTGCTGCTACCTCAGCGGTCACCACTGCAGCATGAGGAAGCTGCAGGCCCATCAGAACTGTTACAATCGCTCGCCATTCATTCCTCCTTCTAGCACGTTCTTTTGCCCTCATCACACCTATGCTTCTATACCCAAGAGCTTTCTTCATTCTATCCATCCACCCAAACCTTGGCCTTCCTCTTGTACATCTCCCATCAACTCTTGCATTCATCACCTTCCACAGTAATTTCCTATTCTTTCTACATGGCCAAACCACCTCAACACATTCATATCCACTGTAGCTGCTAATTAATTATTTATAACCGTTCTCACCCTCACTACTTTGTTCCTAACCCTATCTAATTGAGATTCACCAGCCATACTCCTCAGACACTTCATCTCGAACACATTCAATTTCAGTCTTCGTCACTTTTACTCCCCACAACTCTGATCCATATATCACAGTTGGTACATTCACTTTCTAAACAGAACTCATTTTACATTGATTCCTAACCCACTGCACCAACACTTTACATCCTTCATTCACTCTCTGGTGTATTTCTGCTTGCACTCCACCATTTACAGCAACTGATCTACCTCCTCCAGTAACTCTTGATTCTGCTTACCACCACCCTCCCTTTTCATGCTCTTACTCACATTAACTCTCAACCACCTTCTCTCACACCCTCCCGAACTGTCACTAATCGACCCAACTTCTCCGAGTCTGCAATCAATACTGTATCATCCACAAACAACAAACGATTCACTTCCCACTCATCTGTCAGTTTCAATCCTCGACCTAGTACACGAGCATTCAACTCTCTCAACAAACAAATTGAACAACCATGGCAACATCATACATCCTGTCTCAGTCCCACTCTCACTGGAAATCACACACACTCAATTTCCTATCCTAAATCTAACCACAATCATCAAAAATAATACACCTTGAATTCTAACATGCATGCCCATCTTCCTTACATTTTTATATGACGGAACAATACACGCACACACCCAGTCCACTGATACCAGTGATAATATTTTAACAATCTCGCCAACCATTCTAGTAGTCGCAGCCCCTTCCTTGAACATCTCAGCCCTCACACCCTCCATACCAGGTGCTTTTCCTGCTCTAGTTTTATCTAGCGCTCTCTTCTCTTCCTCTCATATATCTCATTCTCATCTCCCTCACTGGCACCTCAACACCTGCCTCTCTATTATCCTCAACATTCTGCAATCTTTAACAATATTCGGCCCACCCTTTTCCTTACCGCTTCTTTCAAGAAACTTCCATTTTCATCTTTCACTTCTCGATCCACCCCTCCTTACTCAATCCCAGACCCAACCTCCAGTCAACTGCCCACTTTGACTCGGCTACCTTAAATTTTACTTCCACAAATTTTTCTCTATATCATTCATATATCTCAATAATATTACCCTGCAGCCCTTCTTCAAATGCCCTTTTCTCCTCTACTTCCATCTTTACTCCTTTATTCCACCATTCACTACCCTTCCCCATGCTGCCTCTAAGAATCCTCTTACGACACATCATTCGCAATCCCAACAAAATTTTCTTTTACCAAATTCTCCACTCTTCTAGATCACTAGTTTCACTCACTTCCAACCTTTCTTGATATTCACTTTTTACCTTTTTTTTTTTTTCCCCCAACTATTTCATTACAAGCAATTTTCTTTCAACCAAAAAATTGGCACCATTATCCATTCTCCTAATCACACGCACATCTTTTAATCTTGCAAACATCCTTCTTGTTATCAATACATACTCCATTGAAACCCTTTCTACCGCTCTTACCCATGTATCATCAGTAATAAAAAAAACCAACTTTTCACCACTTCTTGTTCAACATACTCTTCTACCAGTCTCTTGCCACTCATTTTCACCTGGTACACCATACTTCTCCAGTAACCACTTAACCTCTCATTTAAGTTGCCCCTCACAACTACATAATTCCTTCTATCTACCTAGTCCGTTTACACACCTAATTCATTCCGCACTCCTTCGCCTTTCTCCTTCCATTCCACTAATTTACCTGTCATCCATTCACTCAGCAATGAAACCCCTTCTTTTCATGCCCTTCCCCTTTCAATCCCAGACACACTACCTGGTGATAAACCTTTTTATCACGTCATTCAACTGAAATCTCATCTTACTATTTATAACCACCATTAATTTTTCAAATATATTTGGTGCAGGTAGTAGTGCTTCTGAAATTTGATAAGGCAGCAATTGCGTTATTGAAGAATATGAATCAAGACAAGAGGTCATGTAATGAGGAAGAGCTGGATCTGGAGACTTCTAGTGAACCCTTTGGTATCCTTGACTATCAGAGAATAGAGACAGAGGCAACACTTTCAAGAAAAAATCTAAAGATAAAAAGTTGGACTGTTCATCCTCACCTAGGCTACCGACCCATCTGATCGAACCGTTTGTAGATCTCTTACTCCCTCCCAAAGGATAAGTGTAAAATAGAATGCCCATGAAGCTTTGCCTGAAGAGAATATTTTCTTTCTACCTTGAATGGGTCATCAGTTCCTTCTGATTAGGAAAAAAGTGCGCTACCCTTCTGACTTAGCATATACGAGTAAATGGAAAATTTCCGGTATTTGTCCTTTGACTGTGAGATCAGACTCCTCAATTGCAATAAAATCAACCAGTCATCTCTTACCTCTCCATGGAAAGATTATGAAGAGGTCATTTCAAGCAGCCCTAGCATAAATGCTCAGGTGGACACGTGTGCAAGCGCGGGAAATAAAGAGGCACTTTTGAAATGACTTTAGGCCTGCATTCACAACAAATCCCTTAAGTTACCAAACACACAGTTTTCCTCCCTGGTGGTTGTGATTGTAGATGAAGTTTCAATTGAATGCAGCCTGACAAGTTCATTATTGAAGGCCAACCATCAATTGGTTAGTGTTACCTCACAGCTAGAGATTATGTGCTTTTCTGGATTTCATTTCTTTCTATAATGCAGAGCCAGGAACGTATATCGGAAGGCACATTATGAATCGTGTAGTGAACCGTCTCGTTCTGATTCCAGGATACTGTCCCCGATACCCTCCCTCTGGAAAATGGGTGCAGTTGGTTAGGCTCGGAGGCGCAGAGCAGAGACAAGTCACTGACTGTGTCGGCGTAGTCATTAGAACCACTACCAAAGAGTGCTCACATGAGTAAGGAACAATCATCCATAATGGGATAGGAATGAGAATGGAGGATACATGCATTCCTACGGTGTTTGTACTCGGTCCAAGTAGGACTCCTCCTCTACTCTCGATGCAACAGTGGTAACTGTAACACCGGCTTATGTTCACATGACTGACCCAAGAGATGCCAATTAATGGTTGATTTCATCACTCCCTCCCAAGAGAGGAGAACAATTGCTGCAAGTCCCAAGCAACTTTTGGCAATATGCCTAAGCAAGCGACTATTCTTAATCATCTTTTCAAGGAAAAAATGTCCAATGAAGGGAATAAAGAAAAGTTTGGTAAAGGAGAAAGGGTGAACTCTCCTTCCCCCCTACCAACCATCCATCCTTCACAGAGGAGTCATGATTTGGGCGACATAACTGTAATCCCTCTTTGGGGCTACAAGAGTTACCTCTGCCACAACATAATCTACCTAACTGTTCTTTTTAACAAGGGGAACACTCGCTAACCCGCATGGCAGGTATCACCATCCACGGAACCCTGTCGTTACTAGGTGAGCACGTCAAAGAGCGGTGGGTGTAATACCAGGCGCACAATTGCTAACCAATTACTGTAACGGATGGTGGGGAAGTAAATTCCATATGGCAAGTAGCGAGTAACTTGGCAAGTTGGTCACATGTATATTGATGGGAACGAAAAATGTGCACATATACTCCCACCCTCTCCTAGTCTACCACACTGATACTGGGTCTGAGTAGAACCGCTCATTTTGTCGTCGTCTTCTCAAGGTAGAAATGTCCAACAAAGGGAATGAAAAAAGAAGAAAAGATTGGTAGAGGAAGGAGAGGGTGCTTTCTCCCTTCCCCTTGTCAACCATTCTTCATTCACAGAAGAGTCATTGTCTGGGTGACTGACAACAATTGCACTTCCTCTGTAGCTACAAAAGCCACTAGGATGAAACTCAGTCTGAAATGGATAACTCCCTCCTGAGATAAGATAATATTCTGTACCAGGAAACAACAAGAGTCATACACCACTTCATCTGGTTGAGAGTAATGGTGCAACTCTTGAAAGATTTTTTTATGCTTATTCACTCTCATCAATGGTACACAAGAGGTTTCAAAGAATTGTATCCTCAATAGGAAACAAAGCTCACTAGAACACATTCTTACCTTTCAGTGTGCTTTTACTGTAAGTGAGAGCTACAAGACTTATGGCAAGCGAACGTAAGAAAAGATCCAACAGTCGAGAGTGCAATGATACATCTGTACGTGTAAAAAGACAAGTGACTTCCACAGCAGGTGGGCGAGCAGTGCTTCTCCCTTATGTTAATAATTCTGTGGCCTTTTCAGTGGCGCTGAAGACACGCTTCTTTTGAAGGACAAAAGATTTGTATACCCAAAGGAACAAACATTTATGCTGAATGGTATGAAGTATATTTCCCATGTGGATTCTGCACATTTCATCCACAATGACCCAAGATTTAAAACAATTTATTTTTTTGGCATTGCCAAACTAATGCAATATAGTTAATTTCTTATTATTTGTGATGACGGATTTTAAAACTTTCTTGTTCTAATTTGCACTTTTCACTATCCGTGGGTTATTTAAAACAAAATGGAAAACGGATTTTTCATATCTTCCGCTGGGATATATAAAATTCCTTACAGCTTTTATATGTTCACAATTAATATTATATTTACTCATCTGATATTGGAAAAAGACTTGCTCAAATCAGTAAAAGAAAGACTTGCTCAAATTAGTTAGGTAGAGTTTTACACATTTAAGAATTATATAGCCCTAGTTTCTGGTTACTAATTTTTCTAACACTGAGCAAATTACCACTAGATCTGCAAAAGTTTTATTCCAAATATCAGACCAAGTAATGGTGTACCATTCTGGTGAAATTAAGAAGTCAAGCTTCCCCACATTTGGTAAAACAGTAAAAAGTCTATAGTATAAAAATGATAAAATTTCCTATTTTGAAAACAAAATGTTTGAACTATAAATGCAAAATTGCAAAAGAAAAGATTTACATATCTTGTTTTTCTAATTAAAACCAGAAAGGAAACAACAGTTGGATTAATTGTACTTCACAAATGACAGGTTGCCAACTTAACCATGAACTGTGTGAAAAATAATGAGGGGGAACAGCAATTTTAAAAATCTAAATGTCTATACCACATGATCTGAATTCCTCTTTTTTAATAAATAGGTACAAAGAATATTTCATGTAGAATATCAGTCATTACATGACAAAATTACAAATGGTAACAAGTGGTTAAAATTATTCTCCAAATTAATCTCTTAATACAGTATTGTGTGTAAAAAGCACCAACTGTATCAATTTAAATTAGTAGTTATATATGAATATATAACATGCGGAGGCATAGAAATGAAGGAACTTGGAACTCAAAATCTGCCTCATAACCACTTGTTATACTGGTATATTAAGAAAGTTCTTAAATTACACATTTCCTGTATGCCCATTACTTTCCAATCTGTTGAGGTCACTAGTGTAGGTCAACATAATCTAACGCCTGTAAGAAAAGGAAAAAAAAAATAATTGCAAAAGCTGAAAAATTCCAGATAAAATATGCAACCATTATGCATAAACATATTAGAAGGTCTTAAACTTAGAATGTAAGATACAAGCTCATAATGAAACTAATAAAGTCTTAAACTTTCAAACATTCTAAGATACAAAGCTCATAATGAAACTAATAAAGTCTTAAACTTTCAAACATTCTAAGATACAAAGCTCATAATGAAACTAATAAAGTCTTAAACTTTCAAACATTCTAAGATACAAAGCTCATAATGAAACTAATAAAGTCTTAAACTTTCAAACATTCTAAGATACAAAGCTCATAATGAAACTAATAGTCTTAAACTTTCAAACATTCTAAGATACAAAGCTCATAATGAAACTAATAAAGTCTTAAACTTTCAAACATTCCAAGATACAAAGCTCATAATGAAACTAATAGTCTTAAACTTTCAAACATTCTAAGATACAGAGCTCATAATGAAACTAAAAAAACAATTTTATATAATTTACTGCAGTAAGCAAGATGACATGTGTAACATGAAACAGGATTATTTGTTGACCTTTGCAGCTAAAAATCTAAGGTATGTGAAGTCTATCAGAAGTCTATCAAAAGTCAAAATTTAACAAAATTCGACTTGCAACGTAACCCAAGCTAAAGAGCTTCTTAAAACCTTTTGAGAATTTTTATAATCCAATTACCTAAATTGTACAACTACAGAATAGAAAATGAAAAAATTAGTTCTATAATAAAATGTTCATACAAACTCATTGATAAAAAGAGCACAAATTGCAATCACGATATCCCTGAAACACTAATTCTGAAGTCCTAATGATTGAAAAGGTACTTGTTAATCAAGTGACTACACACACACACACCTGAACCACTGGCCTGATCTCATTCCAAAGGGCTTAATAAATTCTGTAATTCAAATTCCCACTTCTGGGGATGATAGATTAGCTTTAATGTATGAGGCTATCATCCTACCCTATTTGAACCGATTATGAGGTTGAGAAATCTTTCGATTGATTTTATTCCTATACTATGAGGGAAAACCTTATCCAGCCATATCTAAATGTAAACATTAATGCTGATGAATATAAACCCACACTTGTATACCTTCACCCTAGCTGTGACTTGCAATAGTCAATTCCCATTGAGTAATAAATTTGTTGCTTTGGCAAACAGATGTACAGTACTCAATTTTTAAGTATTCTGTTTCCCTCATCCAGGCAGATATTTGAATGAGTCCTAAGATTGTAAGCTGAGAGCATTACAACTACCCTCCAACAAAAATGTGAGAAAGCGATCGAAGTATCCATTCAATAGTAACAAGAACTGAATTAAGTAGGAAGAAAATCCTATAGTTTACCTTATACCTTTTTATTTTATAGTGACAGCAAAATTTACTTGTACTGTAATTCAATAATTTAATTAATAAGGTTAACTTGAAATATATGAAACAGGTAAAGAGATTTAAATTGAAAAGAGATTGAACACCAAATTTTGCTGTCAGCACCTAAATTCAAAATATTTTTGTTTTCCTTACTGATTTTGAAGAGCATTATGTCTACAGTAGGTTTCCTTTTTTGGAAATTAATCAAATGCTGATATCTATGCATTAATTCATTCTGCTTAAAGTTAATTATAAAACTACAAACATACACTAAAAATACATTTTGTTTAGTTAGCAAAATAGTGGAAAGGAACTATGATCCTCACCTGCTCTTTTTCTTGTCACGGCCGCTAGAGTCATCACGGGACCTCTTCTTGTCACTACTATGCTTACTGCTGCTACTGGAATGGTGACGGTTCTTGTCTCTATTTTTGTCCTTGCTTGGCGATTTGTGTGAAGACTTACTAGATGAAGATTTGTGAGGAGATGAATGAGATGACTTGTGAGACTTGTGCCTGCTGAAATGAAACACAGGACTATGCTTAACAAATATATTAAAAATATCATGAGATGTAATAAACGGGTTCCATACAAAAGCAAATAAACCCGTTTAATCTGGCTTGTTTTGATATTTATGGGAAATTAAAATCATGATGATTGATTATAGTCAGAAGCACTCTTCATATAGACCTAGTAAGTGTTAAGGTGATCCAATAACACCTTCTAAAGTAACTCGTGGAAAATTAAGAAACAGGTAAAACTTCTTAAAATCAGTGACTGGTTGTTGGAAGCTAAATAAAAATTGTTCCATTCACAAAGCAAGAGTTAGAGTATTAAGGGTTGCAGCAAATTGAGACTCAAATCTATCGGAATTTAATTGTGTGCATAATGGTGTATGTATTAATTTTATAACAAAATTACTATTAATACTTTATAAATGGAATATACAAGTTAACACACTATTACTCCATTTCATTCCTTAAAATTACCAAAATTAGGTTTATTAGAAATTATGAAGATTGTCAAAATTCCTTTTAAGAATTTGTTTACAATTCAGTGAAGTTAACCCACATGTCTATCCACACACTGGATATGTTTATAATTTGGTAAAGTTGACCCACATGCATCCACACACTAGAGTGCAAACTAGTAATTGTCCTTACCAATACAGGGGAGGGGGGGGGGGGGGCAAAGAGCTTACATTGTGCAAAGGTAAAGCATGTTTTTACATTCTGTACCCACTTATACACAGCATTCATTATGCTCAATGTACAGCAGTACCTCGGAGATTGAATGCTCAAGCAATTCAGTGATCTAACAAAATTTTCGAAAAGGTCTGGGTGTGGGCAAGATAATTAGCCAGGGTGACAGACTATTCTGGCAAAGGCAACTGACCCAGTTTACCAATAGCTCTCATCCAGTTATGATCTGCAAACAATCGTTCTTTTGACTTTTTCGATAATTTCATTAATAGTATTTATTCATAAACAACAGCTTCTAAAAGTTTAGTAACTCAGTGATAAAGGAAAGGCAAAATGGGAAGTTACACAATTTTGTAGAAAATATACTTCCAGTAAGATCATGGTCGTCACAGGAATAACTTAAAACCTAAGTAAAAATAAACTTTATGATCAGTGTTTAGTACTAAATAAGAAGTCATAGTGCCATAAAAAATGGCCAATATGAGAAAAATCCTAGAAGGCCAGTTACCCAATATTTATGGACTATATTTTGATATTGTAAACTGTAAAAAATGGCCCTTGACAAGAGCGTCGGGTGGAGAAACAATTAATACTATTTCCATTCATTCTTATGGGAAAAATTGATTCTGTGTTCAAAACTTTTGGAATGCATTAAGTTTGATCTCTGAGGCACCACTGTGTATAAATACAGCACGTTCATACATTAAATTAATTGTTATAGTGCTGTAATGTAGAATTCTTGCTATGATCAATCTAGGATTTTGGTAGCTAATTGAGAACATTCTTTAGTGCTGTGCAGTATTTTACTCCCGAATAAATAAAGTGGAGTTCTGGAGAAAAATCAAATGGAACATTGGTTATGAACATTAGGAGAGGTTCATCGGGAAAAAATTCTGGTAACTATTTGAGAAAATTGTTTGAAAAAAAAAAATATACAATTCAAATAAGCAATTTGGATTTACCTGTCATGTCTTGATGAAGACTTGTGTTTGGAGCTGAAAGAAAAATTGTGTATATCATTAACAGAAAAATGAGTGAATTTTCAGTTAAACATCTAATACTGTACATAAAAATATAAAATATTACTGGACTTTGCCATTCTCAAGTGCTCTGTAACCTACTGGATTCTAAATCCTTTATACTAAGCAAACTACGGCATACTTCATTTTGCATGCTGCCATGTACTATTAAAAAAGAAAAACAAAATTGACACTGTTAGGTAGGACGACTGTTTTAAATACTAATCAGCATTGGTAAATAATTCTTAAGATTTAAAGGGGCAGGAGCCCTTTAAAGACACTTACTCCACAAGACATTCAAGATGCCTGAGGATTGGTAAAAAAATAAAGTTTATACCAATTCTTTATATTATATTCTAGGTAAGGCCCTGTTCACTATTCTCAATAACCTCAGATGTTGAATGTTTTTTATCTAATCCAAAGCAAACATGAATTTCCTCAACTTGCGATGACCAAATAACAATGCAATCAATCAATTTGACCATATAATGATCATTTTATTACTTTTAAGACCAGACCCAAACTTTGGATGTTTCGAACCATTCTACGAACCTGAAGCCCTGAACACTAGACAAGTTCATTAAAAATATAATGAACATGTTAGCATGTACACTCTTAGAGTTTTATATAATTCATAGCAAGATAAAACGATGACAATAATGTAACGAAGAAATCTATTACCCTGAAACGGGTCTACAATACGTCCCAAACAAAGAAACAAGATCTCCCTAACCTCCACTATGACAGCGAGATAATCTTGCTACTTCTAGTGAGTAAACCCACGTGTCTAAAATTCCTGATAAATTTCTTTTCAAATTTAATTAAATTTTCAATTTATCTCGGATTTCAATGACAGATTAAAATAATTTTTTTCCATCTATTTCAGTCCGATGATCTTCCAACAGATGCATTTCTAAAAGCATTTGAAAACAATAAAATGAAATAACTACAAATAAAAAAAATAGAATAAAATTTTATCAACTGTTACACATTGTAGTAAGAATTCTCAATTTGTGGGCTGGATCTGAGTAGCAAATTCGCTAACTTTAGGGCCAAAATTTTTTTCTTATTGTTGGTTGTGAACATTTTTTTATTGTTGGTTGTGAACATGCAAAGTAAACTGATGCAATACCAATCCATTGATGGATTTGGATTTCATTCACCGATTTCCCTTGCATGCTCATGACCAACAACGAACGTTCTTTTTCCCTTTTCAATCCGCTGATTGTACTTCTAGAGCGCAAGTCTACTATGTATCAAGAATTTTCCTACAGCGGTTGTTACCCAAATTATTTTAATAATAGCTAGTGGAATTGTATTAATTTTTTTATCTATCTATATGATTGCGACCAAAAGTTGAAAATTTTTTTTTGTCAAGGATTTTGGTCAAGTTGATTTTCCTACCTCTACATAAGTAGACTCTGTTGGTAACAAAATTCCCTATTTTTATATAATAAAATATTTTCAAAGTTATTGGAATTGTTTTTAATTTTGTATGTCAATCAGAAAAAAGCCTAATTTGTCCTTGTATGGTGGATTTGTTGTACAAAAATACGTCATCAATATTTTTGCCAGTTGTACTTTCTGTATTTTTAATTTTAGGGCTCATTGATATGAGCTGCCAATTCTTGGCAGTACCTGCATGATCATCACTGCTTTAAAAATTAATAATAAACATTCTGGACTCAAAACACCACACACACACAAAGAAGCAAAGCTGTTCATAGTTGATAAAGGCCGCCCAGGATCGAGAGGAGACTACTGTAACAAAATTCCACACATCGCCAAGCACCAAAGATGCAAACTAACCTCCTGCACGGATGCAGTTTTACGTTCAGCCACACCAAATTTTTGACTAGTTTGAATAATTCCTTCATCTTTGAAAGTTCACAGGTCAAATATCACAAATTTTTAGTAATTTGTATTTTTCCTAACAATACTTACCTCGAACTACTTTCTTAGGAGTATCTGGGATCTCCTCCCAACCGACCAGAGTTTTGTGTAGTTTACCCCTAGTCCCGTTTTCTATGAGGGGTAACCTCAGGTGGAGTGGAACATGCCCTGAGGCTATCCCCCAGGTCAGAGAGCATGCTTGCTCAGGTATCTATGAAGTCCAGCAAGGCACTCGGGGTAGGATGGGCGGGCCATTACCCGAAAGTAGTTCAAGGTAATTACGTATTGTTAGGAAAAATACAAATTACTTAAAATGTGATTTGTTCCTACATCTTTGAAAGTTCACAGGTCAAATATTTGTATTTAAAGGACTTACAGCAATCTGTTTCAAGACACTAATGAGGCTCACCAAAAACATGTGTTTTTAAATGAGTTCTGAAAGTCAGAGAAAGGCAAAGTTGAGGATTCTGAAGAGACATGAAGACAGAAAGAGGCAAAAAGGAAAGTATTAAAATAATTAAAAGAGAAACAAAGTAATTTGGGGCCAAGAGATCGCTACAAAGAACTTAAAATGCCATCTATTACTGTGGTATACGGCTAAATAGAACTAGTATCCCCAACGAGTACAAGACATTCTTTATCTTATTCTTTGTGTAAGACATCAGCAGACAAGTTTACAAATAAAAGAAAAGTGGATAGAAGATCTTTTCTAATAGAATAAATTAGTTGTTTTGGGTGGCCAAATACAAGAGTCGAACCTAAACTCAACCTCTCACAGTCATAGGTCAAACCAATCTCATTTTTTGCCCACTTCCAGTCTATTAAAGTCAGTAGCTATTTCCATACCAAAGGCTAAAAAATCTGAACAAAGTCTATTCCAAATCTCATCTCTCATTACTCCGCAGGAATTTCTTAAAAGCTGGATTGGTCTACATGTGTATGCTCTGCAAAAATTACCAGCCAACTATTTCACTCAACCATAAACAAACCTGTCTGAACAGTGTCATAAAAATTAAACAAAATTTCAAGAGATACATAATCCTTAAGATTCTTGCATGCTACAATATAGACAAATGCACGAAGTGAGATCCACATATGCTACTTCATAATGAAGCAATAAGAATAAATTACAGTACAAATTCCAATTACTGGTGAATATTCAACAAAAATTAATCAAGCAATAATTAATTTTGTGCACAAATCCTCGGGCAGAAGAGGGACTTCAAGATGATATCCAAAATTGCCTTCAAACAAATGACAATCCAAAGTAGGCAAATTTACGAGACTCCAAGGTTGCCCAAGACCACTTTCTTCAGTTTTTAAATTACAGAATCCCATCTTTAAGATGAAAAAATGAAAGGGTCAGATAAGCCATCTCAGGCTCTGCTCACTTCGTACAACTGACGTGATTATGGATGTGCAAGGTTGGTTGAAGTGAGGTTTCTTATGTAAATAGCTGTAAATTAATGGAACACTAAAAAATAAAATAAAGAAAAACAGATGAAGGTAACCATAAAAGACAATAAACAACTGGATCCAGTGTTTACTTGCTATGTTTGTCCTTGACGGATTTCACGGAAGATTTGTTCTTGAATCTGAAACACAGGTGGTCATGTGAATCTGCAATCCCACCACCTAATAGAAGCATCATTTCTAGAACTAACTTTATATGTCAGTTAACCTCCAACGATTAAATGTACTCAAAATAGTATCGGCTAATTTTTCTTACCTCTTGCTGTATTTGTCCGGAAAACCTTTTTTCTTATTTGTTGACTTGGAATATTCATCTTCAAAGTCTACATGTTCTTTGTCTGCCTCTGCAGCTTCACGTTCCAGATCTGACCAGTCCTTACCAGATTCTTCACTACTACCCAGATCTTCTACAAAAAGATAAAAATTGGAAACTCAGTATATCATATACAAATTATAACAGAAGTTTCTTAAGTCACATTCATACATACATACATATACCAAGGCCCTTCCCCCAAATTTGGGGGGTAGCCGACATCAAACAAATGAAACAAATAAGGGGACCTCTCCTCTCTACGTTCCTCCCAGCCTGACAAGGGACTCAACCGAGTTCGGCTGGTATTGCTAGGGGTGCCACAGCCCACCCTCCCCCTTTATCCACCACAGATGAAGCTTCATAACACTGAATCCCCTACTGCTGCTACCTCCGCGGTCATCCAAGGCACCGGAGGAAGCAGCAGGGCCTACCAGAACTTCGTCTCAATCGCTCGCCATTCATTCCTATTTCTAGCACGCTCTCTTCCCTCTCTCACATCTATCCTCCGATCACCCACAGCTTCCTTCACTCCATCCATCAATCCAAACCTTGGCCTTCCTCTAGTACTTCTCCCATCAACTCTTGCATTCATCACCTTCTTTAGCAGACAGCCATTTTCCATTCTCTCAACATGGCCAAACCACCTCAACACATACATATCAACTCTAGTTGCCAACTCATTTCTTACACCCGTTCTCACCCTCACTACTTCGTTCCTAACCATATCTAATCGAGATACACCAGCCATACTCCTTAGACATTTCATCTCAAACACATTCAATTTCTGTCTCTCCGTCACTTTCATTCCCCACAACTCCGATCCATACATCACAGTTGGTACAATCACTTTCTCATATAGAACTCTTTTTACATTCATGCCCAACCCTCTATTTTTCACTACTCCCTTAACTGACCCCAACACTTTGCAACCTTCATTCACTCTCTGACGTACATCTGCTTCCACTCCACCATTTGCTGCAACAACAGACCCCAAGTATTTAAACTGATCCACCTCCTCAAGCAACTCACAATTCAACATGACATTCAATCTCGCACCACCTTCCCTTCTCGTACATCTCATAACCTTACTCTTACCCACATTAACTCTCAACTTCCTTCTCTCATACACCCTTCCCAATTCTGTCACTAATCGGCCAAGCTTCTCTTCCGCGTCTGCAACCAGTACAGTATCATCCGCAAACAACAACTGATTTACCTCCCATTCATGGTCATTCTCGTCTACCAGTTTCAATCCTCGTTCAAGCACTCGAGCATTCACCTCTCTCACCACGCCACAAACATACAAGTTAAACCACCACGGCGGCATCACACCTCCCTGTCTAAGCCCAACTCTCACCGGAAACCAATTGCTCACTTCATTTCCTATCCTAACGCATGCTTTACTACCTTTGTAGAAACTTTTCACTGCTTGCAACAACCTTCCACCAAATCCATATAACCTCATCGCATTCCACATTGCTTCCCTATCAACTCTATCATACGCTTTCTCCAGATCCATAAACGCAACATACACCTCCTTACCTTTTGCTAAATATTTCTCGCATATCTGCCTAACTGTAAAAATCTGATTCATACAACCCCTACCTCTTCTAAAACCACCCTGTCCTTCTAAGATTGCATTCTCTGTTTTATCCTTAATGCTCTTAATCAGTACTCTACCATACACTTTTCCCACCACACTCAACAAACAATACCCCTTGAATTACAACACTCATGCACATCTCCCTTACCCTTATATAGTGGTACAATACATGCACAAACCCAATCTACAGGTACCATTGACAACACAAAATCACAAATTTTTAAGTAATTTGTATTCTTCCTAACATACTTACCTAGAACTACCTTCTTAGGAGTTACTGGCTAACTCTACCTAACCGACCAGCTTTTTGTATAGTTTATCTCCCTCTTCTCGTTTTCTACGGGGTCAACCTCTGGCAGTGTGGTACATGCCCGAGGCGACCCCGGGGTCAGGCAGAGTGATATCTCAGGTCGACTCTCCAGTAAGTTTCTGGTCGCGACGTGATATACATCTCGCCGCGCTCTCTCTTACCTGTGCGACCCTCGTGTCCCCCAATCCTTTGTGCTTACCGCGTGTTACCCACGTGTTTCCATTTCACTTTCCCTTTACATCCTTGTGTCTCTTGGTGTGTTAGCTTTGCGTTATGGAGCATCCTCGTCGTTGCCCTGGGCCTGTGGCTGGGAAGTCTTGCAGGGCTTTCCTTTCCAAGCCTGAGGTTGATCCCCACTCCCCACACAGAGCACAACGGACCATGCGGTAACCACGTGGCCACGAGACACAAAGGGTCGCACTGAGATCAGAGGAGCGTCGTGTGATAATGCGAAGCGACCAGAGAACTTACTGAAGCCTACGACCTGGGAAACATGTGGCCTGACTTGGTATTGCCCTCAAGGCACGTATTCCTCCGCTAGGCCTATCATTATAGAAAATGGGAGTAGGGTAAACTACACAAAACTCTGGTCGTTTGAGAGGAGGTTCCAGGTAACTCCTAGGAAAGTGTTTCGAGGTAAGTCTCTGTGTTGGAACAATCACCTGTTGATAAAATACGTATGAGCTAACCAGCAGTACTACCCTTGTCATGTGATGCACGAGCTGTAAGAAATTAGTAGGGCTAAGAGCAAACATGTAAACAAGTAAAATATTTTTCACTTTTATGTTAGTTTCATCCAATTCATTGTGCTAGCTGGAAAACAGAAGTAATGAACTGTATCATTTGGCGCTATTTGTTTTCCATTTTCCCTTTATTAAGGGACTACTTGTGTAAGACCCCAGCGAGTAAATGGACCGCTGCAGGAGCATTATGAAGAAAAGAGATTGGGTAGCAAGAAAGAAGAAAGAAAGTGAGGGAAAATGTAAAATCGAAGGCTAAATGGAACTAGTATGCTACAAAGATCCTTCAATAATGCCCACTAAGCAATACTAACCCCATACAGGATTTAAACGGAGATGAAGATCGCTAGTAGTATAGTTACCGAAGCTGCACAGCTAAGGGACCGAAAGATGAAAAGGAGAACTTCAAGATACTCTAGAAATTACTAAAATTCACTTCAAATGGCATTTACCTTCGCTATAATCAGATTCTGAGACTTCTGAGTCGCCTTCTGAATAGTCTTCACTTTCCTCTTCTGATCCCAACTCCTCATCACTTGGGGCATATACTCCATCGTCTTCGGAATCTTCTTCATCCTCTTGACGCTCCTCTACGTCAGAATCTGGATCTAAGAAAGACCATCCACCCTGCAATTGGAATGTGGTTTCACATAAATTGATTATAAACACACACACACAATATATATATATATATATACAGTAGGGTCCCGAATTATGCGAGAATTTGGTCGATCAATCACCTCGTGTAAATGGATAATCCCATATTTCGAAACACACAACAAACAGAAATAATTCCATTGGGGCCATGGCAACCAGCAACTTGCCTATTCAAATGTGTTTACTAGCTATTTCCAATACTTTCTATGTACTATACTGTACTTCTTTATAATACCAAATTGTTCTTGTAAATAAATCAAACATTTAATATGCTTTAAAGTTCTAACTGAAAAATGATTAAAATAACAACCAGGATGGGTATAAATACCATATATTTCCCGTTATAACAAGACCCAAAATACTACAGAAATTTTACTGTTTGTCATATCTATTGTATAAGACAACTGGTGGATAGCAAAACCATAACTCTATACACTAGCTTTTGTTGAATGACTGAAAATCCAGAATTATCAAAATAAGGGCAATTTTATATCATGCGTTTCTTAAACACGCCAAAAACCACAATAGAAAACGACAACCAACGTTTTGTTTACGTTTATCTCTGATCATAACGAAGAAACAGACGCATTTACACATCTGTGTATAGGTTAGTTTTTGCATCGACAGCAATCTTACCAAGTATTGATTATATGTTGATTTTGTTATTACCAATGTTTTACTTAATTTTTCTTAGGACTTCCAAATAAATTAAATGATTGCCATTTACATAAGGTTTTTCTTATGACGCTGCCTGAAACGGAAACCTTCCATTTGTTTACTTGTACGCCCCATGTTCGATCATCATAAAGAAACGAACGTATTAAACACACATGATCAAAGTGATAACTAATGATATTAAAAACATTTAGTAAACATTGTTATTGCAAATATTTTACTTATCGTATCCATATAAATTCCTAAATTCGTAGCAAAGCGGGAAAACTTTTTTTTCCATATGCGTTTAATCCACAATAGAAAACTGCCGCTAATGACAAAATGATAATTTACGATAATTCTAAACTGTTACGAAAGATAATTGTCCTTTCCACATCCAAAATACTTTTCCCAACTTCAGTTATAAGTCAACTTGTACCCACCTCAATTATGGAACCATAGGCAAAAAAGGTAAAAGAAGAAGAAAGTACTAGGACATTTTTAAAGTCATCGAAAAATTAGGTTACCGCTATTACGTTCGATGCAAAAAGAAAGAAAGAAAGAAAGAAAGAGAGAGAGAGAGAGAGAGAGAGAGAGAGAGAGAGAGAGAGAGAGAGAGAGAGAGAGAGAGAGAGAGAGAGAGAGAGAGAGAGAAATGGTTTTAAATGCCAGAAAGCCCCCCCTCTCTCTCTCGAGAGAGAGAGAGAGAGAGAGAGAGAGAGATTTTTGTTTTACCGTGTACTCTACAAAACCAATCTTTGCAAATCAAATGTATACTGTTTAAAATATGACAAAATATTGCCGACTCATTACCGAAGTTTAGGCTATTCACTGCCGATAAACGAACCCAGTCTACTCGTGAAAACCTTGAACGCCCGGAGGGAAAAATACAAATAATGCTTTGATATACCATCATTAACACCACCATTACAATTATCGTAAGGTTGGAGAAAGATAAAGATTGCCGAGAACGTAACCACAATTCTGTTTGCATTTTGTCAGCTGGACTCGCACAGTTAACAGTTGATTTCATTGTTGATGTGGAATTTTATCCTTAAATAGGCTATTCACTATGAAATTATGTTAATATTGTTTTGTAACATTTATGATAAATCACCGTATTTAGGGCTACCAATATACTTAGAAAGACAATAGATTTGATACATTTTGTAGTGCTTGACTCGCAGACTTTGAACAGCTTCGCAGATACAGAAAATCTATTTTTGAAAAATGGCGTTCGCATAAAAGGGGAATCGTATAATTCAGGACCCTACTGTGTGTGTATATATATTTATATGTATATATATATATATATATATATATATATATATATATATATATATATATATATATATATATATATATATATATATATATATATATATATATATATATATATATATTAGAGAATTTGTCAATCATCCTAAGGCTTTTTCTAATTACTTGGTAATTAGAAGGTTAACAAATAAAATATGATAATTTCAAAATCATTTAACTGCAATAAAATATTTACTAGTCATATTCATACCAACTTGGAGAGGTTATTGACTTGAGTAAAGTCAGACTATACTGTACAATGGTATAAGACCTTCAATAAACTACGGATAACAATTTAGTAGACCTCTTACAACATCCAGGGAACAGTGAAAGAAAAATGAAAGAAAGGACTACTAGAACGGGCACTCCTACTTTTGTAATGACATCACTATATGTTTTATATTACTAGATAGGCAATGGAATTATGCACATTTTGTCACTAATTAAATTACAAGCCTATAAAAATATAACCTTTTACCGCAAATAAATTGGCGAAGGTAAAATTATATTTATTGACGATTATGTCCAACTTAAGGTAAAATTATATTTATTAATGATTATTAAATCTAACAAAGGAACAGACTATTGTATAATGACTAGTTATCATTTGGAGGGGAAAATTTAATTATAAATCTATCATCAAATATACAAATAAAAACAAAATATTGTACTGGAAATAAATATAAAAATTCCATAAAAAAAATTAAATTCAAATACTGTACTTCAATACAAAATTCAGATCACAGACCCCTCATAAAAAAAAATGATGTACAAATAAAAGTTTATAAAACTGAAAATTGAAACCTAGTTAAGAATTAGAATAAATATTAATTCTTTATCAATATTCAATTAATTCACTATGGTTTGCCTATGATAAAATTTACAATTACTGTAAATATGTTCAATAAACAATGCGGAGTGAATTAATTGTGAAAGTTTTATAACAAAATTCTGAGTCAATAACAAGGTCACAACTTTTCATACTAACATAAGTAATATGGATTGATTGAGATGATTAACCCTTTTACCCCCAAAGGACGTACTGGTACGTTTCACAAAAGCCATCCCTTTACCCCCATGGACGTACCGGTACGTCCTTGCAAAAAATTGCTATAAAAATTTGTTTTTCATATTTTTTGATATTTTTTTGAGAAAATTCAGGCATTTTCCAAGAGAATGAGACCAACCTGACCTCTCTATGACAAAAATTAAGGCTGTTAGAGCAATTTAAAGAAAATATACTGCAAAATGTGCTGGGAAAAATATAACCCCCTGGGGGTTAAGGGTTGGAAATTTCCAAAAACCCCGGGGGTTAAAGGGTTAATAAAATGAAGTTCTTACACAAATGCATCCAGTAATTCACAACAGTACAACTTGATTCAAAGCCTTATCAAAAAAAAAATTGACAAACCTGTTCAAAGAAGCCATCGGGATCATCAATAATTGTCTTCATGACTTTAGCCCAGTTGAGTGACTGCACTCCCTCGGAGTACCGTATATCACAGGAGCTGGAAAGTTTTTAATATAGCTTACATACTGAACCATAGTTTAATTCGTGAAAGAAAAATAACAAGAGAATTGTGGAAAGCCCTGATAGCATTTCTGAAAATTATATCAATATTGTAATACTTAAATCTTAAATTGAAAAATTCACCTTATGATTCTATTCCTCAATATAAGTTATATGCTTCGTTCTTGTTTTCCATATACAATTTCTCATCATCTAAGTTAAACAAAATCAAAGACATTCCATACAGTCATTCCTCATGTGAAGTTGTTTTTTATTCTAAAATGATCTTTGTTAATAAACAGTAGGAAATCTAAGCATAAATGTAGGGGATTGCCATAACTATTACAATTGAAATATACAAATTTTTTAGGCAGGGAGTAAAAAGTTGAACTATCAACTGCATGTATTAGTGACGACATAGGAGGGCACACTAAAGGTGCTTATAGTGTCTGGCTGGAATTTCTTAATCGTTAATTATATTTTTCGTCATAAATCACCAGCCTTGATATCAATTAACCACTAAACTTGAAGTATAACAGTAATTTCTTTACTTCAAATACAAAAGCAATATATTTCAAAGCATAAAATTAAAAATTATGAATTAATGCTCTAAACAGGCATTTTTCAACTTTTAAACAAACTAACTCTTATCTAAATTTTGTCAATGGTTACACATTTTCCCATTCCTAAATGTTAATTCATAGGGACCAAAGGCAGTTCACCAATATCCTTGACCTGAATCATTCTTATCTCACATATCAGTTAAAGTGTAGCTGTGAAATGATCTCCACAATGCCTGTTCTAAGCACTTTACACCTGAATTCCCACTTATACATATGAGCAGTTCTTATATTATTTTTCAGTCCCCTAACACATCGTCATACTGCTGCTTCTACCTCTTTAGTTATGTTCTTACAAAATTGTTTCTAATCTATATTGATATTTTAAAGGTTTCCTGCCTCTGGCTACCAAACCTATAAATTCATCATTATTAGCATACTTATTAACTAGTAAGAAGCTTAAAATAAAGTAAAAAAAAAATGTCTTTACTTTGTGTACCATTGAGAATTTTGTTGTCCAGTATTTTGGCAACCTTTAACTTCATCTGAACTATTCCTATGCTTTCTTAGACATCTTGATATCACATTCACCAATCTTCTACCCTTCTATATTTTCAGGGGTAAACCTCAACGTTCACGGTGAAAATTTGAAAATATTTACTGATAGAAATGCTCCAAATTACCCCCCATAATTGACTATACCTTAGAATTTTGACATCAGTATAATGTAACTAATTTATAAGAAACCCTCTACATAATAATAGAAACAAACAATAATTAGCCTAAACTAATTAAAGTCCATTTATATTTTCCTATTACTATTCGTTAATTTAAAATGCCTGACCACTATCTGCATATTTTGTTCATTATAACTTTTGTTTGCTTCAACACAAAATTTTAAGCATTTACACCACAAAAAATTAACACTTATTACCTCCCTCATAAATTGCAGATCTCTTGTTTTTCAGTCTTTTGCATCCATATCAGCCTTTTTAACAAACTGCAAGGTTGGCCTAGTGCTAAAGAGTGATAGATTTGTTGTGTACCACAATGTATGAGCTACTAAACAGTACTGGCAGGTGGTCAAGATTGTACTTACTTCAACCATTCTTTTACATGATCAAGCATATTCATAGGAATAGCATTAATCATGGCCGTCTTCCTCGAGTAGTCTTTAAAGACAAACACCATATCGAAATTCTTCAGATGGAACTGGACTCTCTCAAAGTGAACAAGTTCTACCTCATCCAACACGATAACAAATGGAGGCCATTCAGTTAAATTAACTATGCAACCTGAAATAAAAAACAAAAGATGAAACTATTCTTCAATATGAAGACCATTATTATTATTATTACTACTAGTTAAGCAACAATCCTAGTTGGAAAAGCAAGATGCTATAAGCACAAGGGCTCTAACAGGGAAAAATAGCCCATCAAGGAAAGGAAACAAGGAAATAAACTACAAGAGAAGTAATGAACAATCAAAATAAAATATTTTAAAAACAGTAACAATTTCAAAATACATCTTTCATATATGAACTTGGGGTGTGCCTGAGTGTACCCTCAAGCAAACTATATGACACATTCTACCGATCTACATATCTCAAGAAAGAGAGAAACAATAGACTCAAATAGTACCTGAGGTGGGCTGTAGTAAAACAGTGGATCGGAATGGTGCACCAGGGAACCCAAGTTCTCTGAATGGTGTGTCAAACTCTATTGTATTTTTGGTCATTGTCTCTACCTGGAAAAAAACATAATTTTTATTAATAGCTAAGCTACAACCCTACATGGAAAAGCACGATGTTATAAGCCCATAGTTTCCAACAGGGAAAAATAGCCCAATGAGGAAACGTATTAACTTCATAACTTTAGTTCACAAGGGTACTGCCTACAGTATGCCCATCAGCAATTTTTTTCGATGAAATTTTTTTCGATGATTCCCTTGGGTGTCTAACTCCCTACAAATTATAATATACTGTCCAGTCCCTTTGCCTTAGCAATTTCTTTTCAGCCTTTTACTTCGAATTAATTTCCTTTGACATCATATTCCCAGGCCATCCAGACACAGACTTATATAATAATAAATAATTAAAGCGTAAACGGACATAAGACGATTAAAGTAAAATTATATAGAGTAAAAAAAAGAGAAAAATACAATTAAATTCTTGAGAAAAATATTCTGTAATATATTCCATCATGTAGTGGTAAAGGCAAAGGATGAGTCACTGACTGGTTGCACATGTCTAGACCAATCATTTCACATGGTCACACCCAAGTCTCCCCTAGATCAAGTTCACTTAGATGGAAAGGATGAAGATACTAATGAAAATTATCAAGTTGTGAGGAGAGCCAGATTTTCCTAATTTACTTTCTTTAACAATTAAAAAAGACAATTACCTTTTCAGTAAAGCTTTTGAAAGCTGATGTAAGCTTGTGACGTAATTCTCTCTCTGCCTGTTCTGCCGATAAATCGTCACGATCGTGCATGTGTTGATGTTTACCTAAATCGGTTGTAATCTCACCAACTTCTGTGTAGAACTGAACATCGAGATGCTTCTTCTTACCAAACATGATAGCATGCTGAAAAGAAAAAACAATTCTTTACTAAATTTTAGAAAACTTAAAAGGAAATTAACAAGAATGCAAGTTTGTTAACTTCTTAATTTTCTGTTTTATTCTAATCAGTGAAAAGCATTACTTCTGGCCCTTACAACCAACCATAAAATGAAAACTTAAAGAGTTTGAGGAGTTTGCCGATGTTACATGATGATTTGTAAAAAGGCTTCAGACAAAGGTTATAAAGATCATCAAAGCGAGAAAAAGACTGATACAGTACAGCTAGAGAGGAAGTTCTGACAATGTGCAAACCTTGATTTTGAAACCAATACTGCAGAGATTAATAAAAGATAGTTATATTTTTCAACAATAAATACTATCAAAAGAATAAAACATCATATCCTAACCCTTAGATGAAAATGAAGTAAAATGATCATTTCTCCTTCACAAGGCTGGAAGAACGCATTCTTAATGTTGTTGTATAAAATATCGACCTTATCACCTCGGACACTGGTGTACCTGAAGAGTAAAAATAAAACAAACTTAGAAAATGATAAATATATCAATTGAAACTGAATAGTAAGCTGTGTATCTACATTAATAAAGGATTTGTTCTTGAATGAAACTTGTAAGAGACCATAATTGATGATACCTTATATAGCCAACTAGCTACATTTTCTAATGAAACTTGTAAGGGATCATAACTGATGATACCTTATTTAGCAAACCAGCTACATTTTCTAAGATGACATTTTATTATCTAATCTAATCTAATCTATATAATATATATATATATATATATATATATATATATATATATATATATATATATATATATATATATATATATATATATAAAAACTCAAACTCAAACCTTCTGCATATGGTGCATATATCGGTCAACCAAGAAATGTTAGGAGAATATTGTGATCATTTGCCATTTTTTTTTATTGAAAATCTGCAATATTATATGCAATGATTCAATATTTCTGTATATACACATTTGCATAAGAAATATATCCTAAGGTATTCGAAAGGAGAAAGACTGTCTTTCTTCATACAATTTATGCATTGTCTACCTTAGTACAAAATTATACTGATAAAGTATCCTTTTACTTTTGTAAATTACTAATACAATATCCAGGCACTTCAGTGAATGGAGTGACGATTAGCGACAAGAAAAAACTGTTTCCCCCCAGACTTTGGCGACAAGATTAAGAATAAAAACCGGTAACTGCAAAGGGACAGACAGGCACTCTCCCTTTATGAATAATTGAAAGTGCTGATCGTACAAAATTTAATTGAACACTTCAAATATACAAGTTGCAAAGGCAAGACAAGTACGGTGGGCAGACAAACATGGGCACAGTCTATAGTAACCACCTAACTTGTCATTGTGGGAACATGTGTGTTCCTTTTTCTGAAAAATTTACTGATGGTAATACTGCATGTTAAATTACTTTTTATCCCCCACTAAATTACACAAGCTTACCTAAAGCCATTGGTGTGTGCTTCCAGAGTACCATTAATTCTCTTCTGTACTATATTTGGACGTATATAAAGATCTTTCAGCTTTGGATTTGATTTGTTATTTGATGCAACAAGTGTATCCTGTTTGACAAGATCCTCCTTTTCTTTCTCTTCTGCTTCTCTCATCTTGAACTTCTTCTGAACCTCTTTGATGAAACGGAATGCAGTGTTTAGATTTGAAGATGGAGCCGATAACTCTCCAGGAATTTTAGAATTTGTGCTACGGTATGTCCTGTTGAAGATGGTAAAAAATACATTGAAATCGATAAAAATAAGTTAAAATCTTAAACATTGGACCAGAATATTACCTCTAAAATTGAGCACAAATAAATGAAACTTACATTATAAACCACAGTCAAACTTCATCAATACAATTACCTGAAACTCTTAAGAGGACAATTTGAGACATTGACAACCAAGATAACACACTTATTCAAAGGATTTTCACCAGCTACAATATCGAGTCAGCATAATTTTTCCATATGTTACCATGCCATTTCAGTAATCATCGGGGAGCTTACAATCTTTTCCTTACAAGACCTAAATGCAATTCTCACAGTTGCCTAAAGAAAGAACTTTTGGCAATCGTGAAAATACTCATAAACAAACATTGACAAGAAATAAGTGTGTTATATTGTAATGCTGTAAGTAATTAACCCTTTTACCCCCGGGGTATTTGGAAATTTCCCACCCTTAACCCCCAGGGGGTTATTTTTTTCCAAGCACATTTTGCAGTATATTTTATTTAAATTGCTCTAACAGCCTTAATTTTTGTCATAGAGAGGTCAGGTTGGTCTCATTCTCTTGGAAAATGCCTGAATTTTCTCAAAAAATTATCAAAAAATATGAAAAACTAATTATTATAGCATTTTTTTGCAAGGACGTACCGGTACGTCCATGGGGGTAAAGGGATGGCTTTTGTGAAACGTACCTGTACGTCCTTTGGGGGTAAAAGGGTTAACTTTATTGCCAGAAATTTTGCATAAAAATGCTGGAATTTTTATGAAATTTTTTTCTTATATCTTTTAAATTTCAAAATGTGCAATATATGGGAGTAAATGACAAAAGTTTATAATGCGCAACTTATTCTGTTTCAATTTTTTTTACCTTAATATTATCATACATCTTGTACAACATTGATAGTGCTATTTAAATCCAAATAAATATTTTTTCTGTATGCAGCATGGTATTCAAATATTTGCACACTAGGCTGCAAATTTTTAAGCAATCAGAAGCATCTGCATTTTGCCTAGTTTAAAATTTTCTTATGGGGTAAACGGTCATTATTTACTTACACTTCTTTTACAAAGACGGCCTCTGGATTAGAGAATGATCCATCACCTTTACCAATATTTGAACCAGGATGGAAGAAGTTAATACGCAAGTAGGTGTAGTCTCCCTCCACGCTCTGAGAGATGTTCTTGATCATAGAAATATGGAAGGGCACAGGCATACCATATATGGGGAAAATGACTGTCTCATATTTTCGATCTGAAAAATCAAAGTAACAAAATATAAGATATATTATTTTTAAAAAACTAAATAATGCATACCATACAAACCAATTTCTTAAAATAGTTCGCTTTTAATATCTTAAACAGACCCAGCCACTTTAGCCCACCTTGAAAATTAAACTGCAGAGACAGCAGTCAATTCTTATGTTTATGTCATGGTCTAAAACTCTAAATTAACACAATGGACCAAAAAGCAGTCTTGAGGAAGGTATAAATAAGCAATTTCAAACTCAATTTTATCTTAAGTTCCCTACCACTTTTTTGTAATCGCATCTATTGCAGTAGCTATAGAGGATTTTCTATCGGTTTTTTGTTCTCTTATTGCTATTATTTTTCATAATTAGGTATTCAGCTAAAGTGCTCTATAGTTATAAAACTATATTTTAGTGTTCATTTACAACCTACATTAACTACGAATGTAATTATATGAGACCAACAGTACTACGCTAAAAGGCAGTGCTCTGGTGGGCCAGTTTCAATATCATTCAGACCATAAAATTAATGGGTATGACTAGCATTATTATCTCTTGTGCGACAATTCACATTTGAGAAGACTTTCAAAGGCATTGCTAAAAATACTGGTAAATCTTTGACCAATATTTCAAATTGCAGGAAAAAACTACTTGACCAAAGTCCTTTGAAATATAGTTTGAATTCTGAAATTCTGTTTGTACTACTGCAAAGCTTTCCAAAGATGTAATTTATTAAATAGAAACCGATTCTTCTTCTTCCCCACCGTTATCCCTACATTAAGGGGTCGGTTACCTGATGCGCCCTCTCCAATACCTTCGGTCAAAGGTGTCCTCTCCTCTCCATATTATCCTTCACCTTATCTCCCCATCTATTTCTCTGCCTCGCGTTTGATAGCCGGCCCCCCCAAAAAAAAAATCATTAAGACATGCCCACACCACCTCAGTCTTGACACTTATTTCAGTAATCTGATTGATCCTGTCCAATATATATTAAGAAGAAATCCTTCAGACTAACCCATTGAGCCAAAAGTTTTAGTTCAGTGCAGTACTACTTTTCATAACTATCTAAGCTTAGATGCTCTCATAAATACAAATACTAAACTGTACTCTATTTGATTCTAGGTCTTTACATGTTCATACCAATCTACTTATGGCTAGAATTCTGAAAACTTCTTCATATCTTACCAACAAAAATCTTCAAATCCGAAATCTCGGTTTCTTTAGGTAGGTAACTTGCCGATCGATACGAAACATTTGACTTCCGAATTTTCTGGTCTGACTTTTTGCCCTTGAGAGCAGCTAAACGTTCTTTAGCGGCTTCATTAGTAGCTATGGCCAATTCCTTCTGATGCTGACGTCTCTTCTCCTCAGTCGACTGTTCTGACTGTGAGGGAACAATTATATATTAGTAAGATATGCAAATTATATACCTATTTCTTTCTTTTAGAGTATCTGTATAAAAGAATTAAGTGTATCTTAGCAGGACAAGACTGATGTTTCGTGAACAGCACCATATTAGTCCTGCCAGGCATGGATAAAAAAATTTAAATTAATTGATTAGCTAACACCAATCAAAATTTAATTAACTTATCATCTTCCACCGAAGACAATTCATACATTAGAATGCCTAATATCACCTTCTTTTTGTGGAAGTTTCTCAATGGATTATATATGCCAAATTCAACTTTTATCTTACACTTACATATTTGTACATTAAATACTTTACAATGATACGATTACCAATGAGTTTCCTAACATTTGCCAAGAACGTGGCAAGATGGTACTGGCGGAAAAAGTAAAATTCTTGAACACAATGCCTGGCCTGCCACAACTTCTATGGTTTATGTAATTAATGTAATGTTGCCAACACAAAGTAAAACTAATAATTATTCCATAAAATAATAACAGTTAAATCTCTGTAAAGTTTTGCACTCAAAATTCTTTAAAAAAGTTCAAAAATTACATTTTGTAAAGGTGAATAATTTGTAATTTCCTGATATCAACTACGCAAAAAATTTCTACGACTAAATTTCCTAACCTTCATAATACAGTGATTCTCTTTGTAAGGTTTTACGCTCAAAATTCTTTTAAAAAATGCAAAAAGAAAATTAAATTTTGGAAAGGAAAAGAACTTGTAATTTCCCAATATTAACTATGCAAAATATCTTAACCTTCAAATAGCTCATCTTTTATAATACAGCGAACATTTAATAAAGCAAAGCAGTCAGTCTTGAAACAATTTGTAGTGTTAAAATATGGTATAATTTTATTACTGTAATACCCGCATACTTTACAAGAATTCAAGTACTAATAATTACATAAAATTAAAATTCTTATCAAATGCAAAACTAACCTTGACTATTTATCTTTTTCTTATGACCGTAGTTGTAAAGTGGGACCTCTCATTAACAGACACCATCATTATAGTTTTTTTTAAACACCAGACAGCACCATGAACTATGGTCAGTACATTTTTAAACATCAATTCACTCTTTCAGTAATTCCATTATAAGCAAAGTGAGCATGCTGGCCACATCTTGGGTAGGTAGCATCCTCATTGTTTTTGTCTGTTGCTGATAAAGTGGAAAATAGGGAGCCTTGGTAAAGTTACAGACGACCTAGTCCCCTTCAGGTGGTCAGATTGACTCATGAGGTGGGCTTTTTAAATGTGATGGTAAATCCTTCCAATTTTGGATGTAGCTAATTCAATACCCAAGTTCTAGAAATTGAGAAATGCTTGAAGGCATAAACCAACAGTTGTTCCTGCTTTACTTTGCTTGGTGAACTGCTGCAGACAGTCGAGGATTGACAGCTAACAGCAAAATTTGCTATTATGACCAAGATCTCTTGATTGCTCTCGGGCCTGATAATGGCAACTGCCACGGTTATCGTGAAATTTAAGGCTGCTTCAGATGTATTCACAAGATTGGCAGGCTCTTTGGATGCACTACTGTCAACTCAAGATAAGTAAACTAGTCACTCAAAAGGCAAATGCAGTGCAATTAACATTATTTATGTGCGGCTTGGAGACACGGACTGTGGCTTGAGATGGGTGGAAGGCTTAACACTGAAGCTGTCTCTAAAGTGTAACATGCTTGTCTGCTTTACAGAGGCCTAGATACTTCTGTGTTGAACAACAAACTTGACCCATAAAAAACATTACCAGCCACAGTGACCAGAACTCAAATTCAAAACATCCCTAAGATCACAATTGGCAGAAGTAAGATGACGTTTACAAGTACCTGAATTTAAATAACTAATTATCTTCATATTCAAATTAAAGGCTGAGAAAGTTTACATAAAAAGTAAAATGAATTAGATTACCTAATAACAACACCTAAGTGGAAAGAACAAATCAAAAGCAATATAAATATAGTAAACTTTTATACACCACTGGAGTACAAACTACTGGGTTAAAGGTATACAACATAATGAGAATCTTCAGCTTCTGTCTCTGGATATTCAGACCTATAAGGCCAATAAATGATGAATAGGTTTGACCACGAAATAAAAATTCAAGTTTTAACCCTTTTACCCCCAGGCTCTTTGGAAATTTCCAACCCTTAACCCCCAAGGGGTTATTTTTTCCCCAGCACATTTTGTAGTATATATTCTTTAAATTGCTCTAATAGCCATAATTTTTGTCATAGAGAGGTCAGGTTGGTCTCATTCTCTTGGAAAATGCCTGAATTTTCTCAAAAAATTATTAAAAATATGAAAAAAAAAAAAATGTTTATAACATTTTTTGGCAAGGACGTACCGGTACGTCCATGGGGGTAAAGGGATGGCTTTTGTGAAACGTACCAGTACGTCCTTTGGGGGTAAAAGGGTTAAGAGATTCTGATGAGTTGCAGTGATACTGTCAAAGTGACTGGTGAGATAATTGATGCCCTGACAGAGGGGAATTGAGCCCTTACAGAAAAAAATAAACTTTGGAGATTATGAAAGAAAACCTATGACAAGTATATTAGTATGAAACTACTATTTTCAAAGTCTAATTAGAAAAACAATCACAAGATCTTTGCTATACCCTACATGTGATGCTGGTAGAAGAAAAGTGTAACTAATGCACAGCTAGAAACACTAACTTTAAGGGCATTACTTCATTTATCTTGGAGTGAAAAGGCCTCCTTTCACCAAGCCAAGACTTGGAACTCAATCATGCCACATATGCTGGCCAAAAGTAACCCCTCGAAGAAGCTTTTGGAAGGTGTGAAAGCTACTAAATAATTCTTGACATTGAGCGCTTCCATAATGTAACTTTTGCCCGTGCTGGAGACAATGCTGGCTTTATTGATTTTAATTAAAAATTTTAACTAGTGTAGGACCACAAAAGCGGCCCAAGATAATGCTAACACTCTAAGTTGTACTGTAGCCATGTTTTACTTCATACAACTAATCAAGATGAACTTAACCTTATTTTGACAGTAGTAGTTAAGGCATTTGGAAAAAAAAAAAAAAAAAAAAAATTTCTTCCAAAAAAATATTAAATTACAACAGGGTCCTATCCACAACAACCATGTTAATGTCTAGCCCTTCTGGTATTGAAGTCCTACAAGATATTTCTTTACTGCTCGAGTCAGGTATATCTGGTCGCTAAATACAGTAAAGTATAGTCACTGTTAACCTAGATTTCCGAGTACTCGTTGAATTAGGCAAATAAAATATATATAAATGGCAATAAACTGCCCTTGTACAACAAAATGTTATGGTATCTTATGAAAATGAACAGAATGACTACTGTAAAATATAAACAATATATGACAAAGTTAAACTTCTTGAAAATTATACATTTTCTAATTGGTTAGATACCGAAATTCTATAGGTTACACCAGGAACACGACGCTGTATTTGAAGAGTGACCAGTTATTTGAGAATTTGACTTTAATGTTGAATCATTTTAACATTGAATGTCAGGTAAACGTCTTGAAATATAAAAAATAAGTTACGTTACGTTTCATGGTTTGAAGGGTAGCCAAGGTTAGCCTGGCAGGCTTTTCCAATCAAAAGATTTACAGGGTTGTGGACAAGCCCGACCATTTCAAATTGTCTGTTAAAATGAGGCCCCACTCCACTGCTATCATAAATGGCAGGAAATTTCTGAAATTTAGGCATAAGATACACAAATACACATGTATAATGTGTCCATAATCATCAAAACCATGTTACTGAACAACAGGTCTACTTGTAATCTTACCTGATAATTTATACCTTTATACAGTATTTATAATTTGATTTTGCCTTCTTTTACCATATTAGATTACATCTGCAGTACTGTATAGAAATTGTAAAACAAAATGTTTTTGCCAATAAATACACTATACTGTACCATTTTGTATAGAAATCCACCTTCCCTGGAAATAAAACTTAATGGATTCCAATATATATGTGAAAGTTTTCCAGGTTATCAGTGGCCCTTCATCCACTTCTCTGTTATGTACCAATTGTAAAGAATATTAGTAGTTTCAAGACTGAAAACAAGAATCATGCACTTAAGTAAGTTACTCATACTCACAGTTTGATGCTGCGAGACCATACAGTACATGAAACAAATAAGATTTTGCATATAATATTTATGAAGACACTGGAACTACGCAGGGTTTAAAAAACACAACATATTGCAGCTTGAATATGTTTGAAAATCTCCACACACTTATTTGTCATGCACCTTTCCAAGCCCTAACATTCAGCCAATTTTTTCTGTAGGGTCATATGCGCAAAATATCTGCGAATTAAGGAGCAAGTCTAAACTGCAGAGCAAAAATATTGCATCATTTCATGAAGTTGCAATCTAGTGAATCTTGATATACTAGATTCATTCTGGTTGATCATTTTTCTATAACTAGAAAAACTTTGGATTTCTGGTCTAGTGGTCCATTTAATTAAGGTTTATAGCAAAGTTATGTATGATACATATTGCAGTTGTTTTCATGTATTCTGCAATTAGGCAAGGCAATATTAAGCAACAATTCACACATTAAGCAGGTCTGCAACGAACCCTTTTTTTAAACATGAAAATTATCGTGGAGGGCTATAAAAATAACCCACCAAAAAAATATAAAATTTAAAATTACCAATATAATACTTAATTACCCACATATACACTGCTTACTTATCCAGTATGTTTCCGGCTATAACCAGCAAACGCAGATAGCAAGTATTAAAAGTACCCATTCCTGATTGCCTCTGCAATATTTTCATAATTGAATTATAGACAAATATATCAAATTCTTTTTTCCTAATACCCTTTGCATTGAGTAAAAATACTGCGGCAAGGAATGTTTGCAACTGGGGGGGAGGGAGGTATGAAAAGTCAGCTGACTTGAATAATACTATAAAAACACGTGGAAGTTTTTTTTTTTTTTTTTTCAATTTGCAAGATTTCATAAAATATCTACAATAGCGATTTTCATTACTATGAGAAGCAGTTGACACCCTTATCAAAACAAAGTTAAGAAATATTGCAATCAAGAACATTAAATACCAAAGCTAACTTCCATTCAAAATGCTAAACTTGTTCTCAACCTATAAAACCCACCAAAATAAAACAATGTTAAGATACCATATATTGCAATCAAGAACTATAAATAGCAAAACTAACTTCAATTTGAGATGCTAAGATTTGTTCTCTAACCATAAAACCGACCAAAATAAGATATATCTAATAAATTCATTTGGAATTGACTTGAATGTACAGAATACTTCAAGTGTCAACAAGAAATCAAGCAAAGACGGAATTAAGAATGAACGCCTAATCACATACAGTATACTGAAATAATGAATTACACAAGGTGTCAGAGGCACAAACAGTAAAAACATTCAGTTCTAATCTTCTGCCTTTTATAAAACATTTGGCATTGGTCTGGTTATTCCTACACCTTTTTACCTGCGCAACCTGGCAACCTCAAGTTTTTATCATGCAAAGCCACAACTGAAAATAAGCCATTAACGTAAAATAAATTAACAACAATTCAGAAAACGAAAACAGCAGCAGTAATTAGGTATTCTTCACTCTATAAACCAGATAGTATATAGCTTTCATTCTTTGATAATAACGTAATAAAAAAGATTGTACAGGGGGTTATCAAAGACTTCTAATTTAGAATGATAGGAAATATAAAGGAAAGATTTACCCGACTGATGTCCCTCTCACTAGCCGATTCCAGTTTGCCTAGCATAGACTGGTATAGATGGTAGGTATTGCTCTAGCGCTAAGGCATGATGATAAGAGTAAATGGGAATGGACAATGGCTGCAACATTACTCATGATTTCAATGTATGTTGTCTGGGTCATTGGGAACTTAATAAAGTATGGTTGCTTCACAATTCACACTCTTGGTATGCACTTTGGAAACTACCCAATGGGCTGAAAAGGGTATCATACTGCAGCCACTATTAATACCCAATTACGTATCAAAGGCATGAATGAAGCAAGTCGCTTATAGCTACCCAATCATGGCTACACAATGCATGAGAACATGCGTGTCACAGGACATTTAGACAAAGTGACAGCCACATATGATAATGGGTTTGTGATAACATTAACTTTATTATACTTCATTTAAATGTCTTCATAACTATATGCCCAAAGCATTTTTAAGCTCAATTAATATGGATTCAGCCATGAGAAGAGATGAACAGTACATTGGGAGGAGAGTGATGGGAATGGAGGTACAGGGAAAGAGAAGGAGAGGGAGACCAAAATGAAGGTGGATGGACTGTAAAGGATGACCTTCGATAAAAGGGATTAACTGGTGATGAAGTGTGGGACAGAGGTAGATGGAGAACGCTGGCCAGAAACATCGACCCCACATAAAAGTGGGAAAAGATGCAGACAAAGAAGAAGAAGAATTAATATGGATTCATCATCACCACCTCCTCCTCTGCCTATTGACGTAAAACTCCTCGGTTAGATTTCACCAAGGGCCAAGATATCCAAACTACATTCCATAAATTCACTCTCCACTTGCTGTAACTTCCCAATCTGATTCATGGTTCTGACATTCCAATTACCAAATGCCCCTTAAATCTCGATGAAGTTACTGGCAGCAGGGTGATAGATTGGGTTTAAGGCGCTAGACAAACTGTCTCTTCGGCTTTTACTCCTGATGCCTGGTGGTTGATCTCAATAGAATTAGTATGGACCAGCAGGGGTCACTTGCCTTAGTTAGATAGGCACTGCACATCGCAAGGAACTAGCTATCCTTTGATGTATCTAGTCAATGAATCCACTATGGATTTAGTCAATTAATGGAAAGAGAAGATGACAGAGAGGGCCCCGCTCCCTGGCGTAGCAGGTGCTAAGAATCTCAATTTACAATATGAGACCTTACTTAATCTCACACACAGAAGTGCCAGACACTTGCTATGCCACAATAAAAATTGCTTCAACCATGCTTTCGTCTAGTAGATATCCTACAGACTTACTCCGCACCCCCCAAAAAATAGAGCATCAGAAAGTTATGACAATACAGTACTGCTCATGACAATTACAGCAAACATAGTCCACTTACATCCTTAACATCTATAAAATGCTGTTATTTAAATTTTGATGTCATTCCCCCCTTTTTTGTTAAATGCTTCACATAGTTAAAAACCCAAATCCCCGCTAACCCTAATCATTTTTATGCAAAAATATGGTGGAACTGGTAATATTTAGAAAATATTACTTTAGCCACAAATAAAAAAAAAAATTATAATAAAAAAAAACCTAAGGGAATAACATTCTCAGTCAAAGACTTCAATGCCATGCTTGTTATTTGAAAAAAAAAAGTACAAATAGCAATAAAAACTATTGATATTCCTGCAACAGACAAGGTAGAAAAAACCATCTTACCCTGAGCTTGGAATCCAGAATAGCAGTTCTCTTTCCTCTCCCTAACAGATCTGATGTATCCTTTTTGATGTCATCATCTTCATCGTCGTCTTCATCATCATCATCCTACATAAAGAAAAGGTATTATTAAAAAAAGTAGCATAAAAAAATGTTCTCAACATGCTATAAATAGCTCTCACCTATCAATATCTAAAGTTTTTTACAAAAATATGACTTGAAACTGCCCATTCAAACAAATCTTTCAAAGGGTTATTAAACAACAAAAACTGCACCAACCATGAATATTAGTCTAACAAATCTTGAAATTAACTTCTATTTTTCTTAGCCATATAAACCCAGTCCTTTATAAAATAAGGAATGTCTCTATGACAGACTGAAACAGCCATCTAAATTGTAGAAAGAGGTAGTTAACAATTGTTGCTAAGCCTAGGGGAGTAGCCCTGCTTAATCTGCAGACAAGTAAACATTTCTCGTCTTCCTTGTAGGGTATTTGAAGAGTGCTTTTTATGCTAAAATGGACAATCAATAGAGCTATGTAACCGCCATCTCTCGGAGACTAAGGTGGATAGTCTCCAAGCAGGTAGCTGAAATCTGTGGTATTTTTGGTGCTACTTGTACAATTTCATCTACTGAGAAAATACCTAAGGATAACTAATTCAATAGCACTACAGGTTTAGAGTCTATAAATAAAGAGTAACTGGATCGTACCTTCAGGAATATTCCAACATTCTTCAATTTTTTCTTACTGGATGCTGTAAGTACAGTTGCTGGACTATCCTGCAATATCAAAAACATTTTAATATTCACTTCTTGTACATTATCAACAACCTAACACTCATTTCATCTGGATCTATAGCCTGCATGTGGAAAAGAAATGGAATTCAATACTATACAAACAATGCTCACAAGAAAACCTTAGGAGAGGATTCACAGAGACCTTAAAAAAAGACTCACAGAGAGACTGCTCGAAAAGACACTACAGTGGATGCAAATTCCACACTAGATAAATTCCAAATATCATTACACAAATAATAACACTAAATTTAAAATATATTCAAGTAATACAGTATTAACCCTTTTACCCCCAAAGGACGTACTGGTACGTTTCACAAAACCCATCCCTTTACCCCCATGGACGTACCGGTACGTCCTTGCAAAAAATGCTATAAAATTTTTTTTTTTATTTTTGGTAATTTTTTTTAAAAATTCAGGCATTTTCCAAGAGAATGAGACCAACCTGACCTCTCTATGACAAAAATTAAGGCTGTTAGAGCAATTTAAAAAATATATACTGCAAAATGTGCTGGGAAAAAAATAACCCCTTGGGGGTTAAGGGTTGGAAATTTCCAAAGAGCCTGGTGGTAAAAGGGTTAAAGTATAGCAAATACAAGTACTAAAATAAATCTAAATGAAATGCTTGAATGATATAAATATTCAATAAATATATTAAATATACAAAGAACTACTAAGGTCCCCCAATATGACTCAAGATTTACTAAGAAAAATCCAGCTTGATGCCTTATTAATTTCAATTTTATGAGGATAATGAATAGTAGGCAATACATTTAACATGAAGATAAAAATACTAGACACAATGAAGAATGAATTAAAGTTATATAAAAGGGATAGGCCGACAGTCAGTCACTATACCACTGTGCAAAGAAGTACTCCTTACACAGTTAATTGTACATTACAGGTATTACACCAATATCTGCAAACAACTTACCTCATTAACGACGACTGTATCACCAATAAACAACGCATATTTCTTCCCTTCACTGTCTTTGGCTTCAGAATTTGAAATGTCAGAGAAACCTAAGTTGATGTTGAAAACTTGACCTTTCTTTGCAACAACTGTTGTCTTAGACCCGATAAGGAGGGCAGATTCACGGAACTCAATCCCCATACCAAACCTGACAAAAGAAACATTTTTCTTTTACGTCGTCTTTCACATGGAAAAGTCATAAGCCAAACAAAAGAATTACTTAGCCGATATATCAAAAAATCATTATGTATATTCTATATACAAGAGTTTTAGTGTGTACAGCCAAGCTGAAATGAGGAATTATTTACCCGACTGCCTTTGTTAATTTGTCCACCAATTCACTTCTTTTCTCTTTGACATAATTATAAACCTCTTCGTAAACATCACACAACTTTACTCCAGCCTGAAAAAATAAAGTAAATTACTACCTGTAAACCAAAGGGTCATTATACATTATCAAGATTTTTAATTTGCTTGAAATGAAAACCAAAAGAAAAAGTTTATCAAAGGAAATATTAAACATTATACACTGCAGATGCTAAGACAACAGAAAAAGAACAAAATTTATTGCTTCTAAAGCAGTAATGAAAAAAAGCATACAAATGCAGCCTAGGCAAGTGGCACAAAAATTACAAAGGCACCACAGGTTTTATGCTGCATAAACTGTAATGGATAATTGCAGATAAAAGCAGATCTAGATTTAGGTCTTGGTAGCATTCAATAAAACTCTCCCTTCCACAAGTCTAATAATTTCTAAAGAAAAAAATACATACAGGATTTTAAGACTAAACGGTGTAGAAGTCTGCATGGTCTAACACTAAAAATAAGAAAATGCCTCACCATGTTTCCCATTTCACCTACTAACACTCTAGGACGTAGAGCCTCTGACAAGTTAGACATAGAAGACTGCCACATTTCAAATTTAACTTAGTTGTCATGATGTGCACTTTTTTTCTCTCATTTAATTTCCTTATGAAATCTAGTTGCAAGATGATTCAGGTACAAGTCTTTATCTGCTGATAAAATCAGGTTTTGTTTCCAGTGCAGCCAGATTCTTATCTGTGGACTTCGTTCCCCTTGTTCTCCCCGCAGCAATATTTGAGACCTACGAATACTGATGCCAGTGTTCTCATTTTTCAAATGCACAGATGTCGAAACATCTACATTTAGTGGGAGTTCATGTTAAAAACAATGGACGTAAAACGAAATCCATGAAATAAGGTTGCTTCATATTCAAAACTACCATTCTGTGCACATTTGGACTTTACAAGGGTAGTTAAATCTATCTAGATTGGTAGGGATCATCGAATTATGAAAAATCCATCTTAAATTTGAAAAGCTGGTCATGCACACACAAAACACATTTAGGAGAATTTTTATCCTCAAAACTTTCCTGACAAAAACTTTTGATATTTTTCCAATTTCAAGAATAACTATATTTTTCTTACCTTTAATTTTTGGATTAACTTTTCAAACAATTCCAATAAGAATTCATAGTCCTTCTGCATTTTTTCAGGAGGGTTAACCATAAAAGTTCGACATATGTTACTGCAATAATTTTTGTAGCGTACTCCCATGCAGCAGATGATAGCACCAAAATGCATTGCATTCTTATCACTGAAAAATAGAATAAATCATTAAAATTCATGTCACATTTTTGTATATTTATAATCCATATTGGAAAATGTCCCCATATGTGAGCAACTTTTATATAGTTATGGGGGGGAATATCAACAAACAAATACTTTTCTTCACCAAAAAAAAAAAAAGAAAAGAAAAAAAAAAAGTAATAACTAAGCTGATAGAAAAAGTCACAGCACTCATAGTACCTAAAGGATAACTTGAAAATAAAGCAACAGGAAATTCGACATCGCCAAAACAAAATAGGGAAACGTTACCTAGAAACACTAAACTTGAGTGCATAATTTCCACCAGACTGAATGATTGGGGGGTAGCATGGTTCGATCTGCTGGGGGTCATAACCACCTACATACTTCTTATCAGTCATAGCTTGCTCTACACCTTCGGCCAGTTTAGCATGTTTTACCTGTAATTTACAATTAAGAAAATGAGAAAGTTTCAAATCATAAAAAAATGACATGTTCCACTCTCAAAAACATATCAAATCCAGTGTATCACAACTAATATTCTGAATACTGACATACCTTTCTGTCTCTGTCAATAATATCCATGATTTGCTCTTTAAGATACTTTGAGAATACGTCAACAGTTGCGTTACAAGCCTTCTTTATTGTATTTATTTCAGATTCCTCCTTTGCTGACATAACGATAGCCATATTTGAGCTGATGTCAATCTGAAAAAAAGGAAACCAATCAGCAGGGGTGGAGACGCACATCCGATAGTTATAAGAACCATTAGCAATTAAACTTATGCTTTGCTAAAAGTAAAAAAAAATTGAAATACTATGATACCCCAATTTTTTTTTTACCATTAAGGTAAACTTCCTAGTAAACTCTCAATTAAAAGACAAATTATAACATGCTTTAGGCTTCAAATATATCAATGTTGGTTGTATATGATTTACAAAATTGGCAAAATCTGCTAAAAGTGATGTAGACCCTACAATTAAAACTTTCAAAACATACGCAATCAACAGGAATTTAAAAAATTTTTAACAAAAGATAACCTTTAAATCAAAATTCTCAATATAAGAATTGACCAACATAATGCACCACTTTTAAATAAGTAGCCTAGCGAAAATGCACAATAATTTGACTGACGAACAACCTCTACAAGTTTCAAGTCTGATGAAATGAGAGGCTAAAACCCCCCAAAATTAACCAAACTTGGCCATACCTGTTCAAAACTTGCATCTTTAACTGCTTTTCTCCATGCATCTATAAGTTCAGAGTTGAATTTGTCCCTGGCATAAACTCCAATCTTTGATCCTCCCTTGCTGGACTTGATGGCATCAATCAATTTGGAAATATTGGCTTTATCCTTATCATTCTGGAAGAAAAAAAATTGTCTTTAATTCATTTCTTTTGTACATATACATTCACTATGGATTATCTTGACAAATTGGGTGACAATGATCCCTATATAAAGGCCCTGACTATGTAAGACTATTCCTGTGTAAACACCTGCAATATGACAAATTCGGAGATAATTTGTATTTCTCCTAACCATACAAACCTCAGCTATTTACATGGGGTTTACTTTCGGCGTAGCTGAAATGACGAGCCATTAGAATTTTAACGAGGGTTAATTACCCCCGCGCTAGTTAGCAAGGGGGCAGGGGAGTGGTAGCTAGCTACCCCTCCCCCCCTCACACACCGGTGAACTGCTTCACTTCACTTAGAGGTAGGACTTGCCTTGGGGGACAGGGCTGGCGGGCAAATATGTGTAAATAGCTAAGGTTTGTATGGTTAGGAAAAATACAAATTACTCTCCGAATTTGTCCTTTGTTCCGTAACCGAAATACAAACCACGCTATTTACATGGGGTGACTTACTCCTTAGGTAGGGTGGAAAGTCCCAGCCTTACTGGCTTTGGCTTTGCCCGGGGACTCAGAATCCGAGTGAGCAGCACTCGAGAAAAAGTCCCTGCACCTCGCAAGTTCCTTGCTCCGCAAGAAACGTGCGGCCTACATAAGCTTGTGTGTGGAGGGATGAAGTGTGATTCGTCCTAGGAAGTCGACCGGAAATCCTTTAGATGGAATTCTAGGCTAGGACATTCCCAATACCACCTCGTCAGGGTATGGGGGACGCGAAAGTATTATCTTAATACTAGGAACACAAGGAAGCATGGTTTACCTGCAGAGGTTCGAGGTCAGCTATGCAGAGAACCCAGGATGCTGCTTTCCCCAAGAGAGGGGAGGATGAAGAAAGAAGTAAATGCCAGACATACTCTTTCATTCATGCAGTCTAACACCAGGTAACAATGCCCTCAACCTTCTGCTACCTGTCCATTAAGGAGCCTGAGGTTAGACCAGCTGTTGTGCAGCCACCACAGGGCCGATCGAGAATGTATCAAGGCTCCTGTGGGTCACGTCCTGCAGGTAGTGGGCTGTGAAGGTCGTTTGACGCTTCCAGACCCCAGCTTGTAGCACCTGCGTCACCGAGAAGTTTCTCTTAAAAGCCAGAGACGTTGCGATGCCTCTGACATCGTGTGCTCTGGGACGACGTGACGGAGGAGGATCTGGATTCAAAGTGTGGTGGATCACCCTTCGAATCCAAGCAGAAATGGTGTTCTTGGTGACCCTCCTCGTCGTCCTTCCCGTGCTCACAATCAGGGCTTGCACGCGGGGACAGACTGCAGCCGTTCTCTTCAGGTAATGCCTCAGACTTCTCACTGGACATAGTGGCAGATGGTCTGGGTCACTTGTTACAGAATGGAGACTCGAGACCCTGAAGGAGTCGAAACGTAGGTCCGGCACTCCAGGGTTCTGAGTCTTAGCTACAAACTCAGGGACGAACCCGAACTTTACCTCCCCCCAACCCCTTGAATGGGCGACGTCGTATGAGAGACCATGAAGTTCACTGACCCGCTTGGCTGATGCCAAAGCGAGCAGGAACACCGTCTTCCAAGTCAGGTGTGGATCAGAGGCCTGGCGTAATGGTTCGAACAGAGGTCTCTTAAGAGCCCTGAGGACACGAACCACGTTCCATGGAGGAGGTCTCACTTCCAACTGAGGGCAGGTAAGTTCGTAGCTTCATATGAGTAAAGAAAGTTCCAGCGAGGAAGAAATGTCTATTCCTTTCAGCTTGAAGGCTAAGCTTAAGGGTGAGCGATAGCCTTTCACCGCCGAGACTGAAAGGCGCATTACCTCCCGCAAATACACGAGAAACTCCACTATTGCTAGAATAGTGGCATCGAGGGGAGAGATACCCCTCCTACGACACCAACCACAGAAGACTCTCCACTTCGCCTGGTAGACCACTGCGGATGACTTTCGCAGGTGTCGAGACATCCTCTCCGCAACTTGTTGCGAAAAGCCTCTCTCAGTGAGGAGACGCTGGATAGTCTCCAGGCGTGAAGCCGAAGCGAAGCTACGGCCTTGTGGTAGATGTTGCAGTGTGGTTGCTTGAGTAGCTCGTGTCATGGGGGGAGTTCTCTCGGGAGTTCCGTCAGGAGCTGCAGAAGGTCCGGGAACCACTCTGCGTGATGCCATAGCGGAGCTATTAAGGTCATTGACAGATTGACTGATAGTCTGGTCTTGTTGAGCACCCTTCTCATCAGACAGAACGGTGGAAAGGAGTAGACATCGATGTTGTCCCACCGTTGTTGGAAGGCATCTTGCCAGAGTGCCTTTGGGTCCGGGACTAGGGTGCAGTACAGCGGCAGCTTGAAGTTCAAAGCTGTCACGAACAGGTCCACTGTCGGGGAGCCCCACAAAGTCAGGACTTTGTTGGCTACTTGAGGATCCAAAGACCACTCGGTACTCACTATCTGCGATGCTCTGCTCAGACTGTAGGCGAGCACATTCCTTTTGCCCGGAATGAAGCGAGCTGATAGTGGAATCGAGTGGACTTCGGTCCACCTCAGTATCTCTACTGCAAGATGGGATAGTTGTTGTGAAAAGGTAACTCCCTGCTTGTTGATATAAGCCACTACTGTGGTGTTGTCGCTCATCACCACCACGGAGTGACCCGCCAGGTACCGCTGGAACTGTTGAAGGGCCAGATAGACGGCCTTCATTTCTAACAGATTGATGTGGAGGCACCTTTCTGATTCTGACCATAGGCCTGAGATCCTCTGGTTCAGAACGTGGGCCCCCCACCCTTCTTTTGACGCGTCCGAGAACAGCATCAAATCCGGGGGGAGGACGAGAAGATCTACTCCCTTTCGAAGGTTTTCGTCGGTCAGCCACCACTGCAGGTCCGTCCGTTCCGCGGGTCCCATAGGGACCAGAGTGTTCGGGGAATCGTTGCCTTGATTCCACTGGGACTTGAGCTGCCATTGTAGGGATCTCATCCTGAGGCGGCTGTTCGGAACTAGACGGGCCAGGGAGGCCAGGTGACCTAGGAGACGTAACCAAGATTGGGCTGGAAGCTCCTCTCGTCCGAGGAAAGGTCTTGCGACCCTCCTCAGCCTTACTATCCTGTCGTCTGATGGAAAGGCTTTGTGGAGATTGGTGTCTAATATCATGTCTAGACATACCAGTCGTTGAGTTGAAAGCAGAGAAGACTTCTCGAGATTTACCATGATCCCTAGATCTTGGCAAAGTCCCAGAAGCTTGTCTCGGTGTCGAAGAAGGGTCGACTCCGAGTCTGCCAGGATTGGCCAGTCGTCCAGATAGCGGAGGAGACGGATGCCGATCCTATGTGCCCACGCAGATATCAGGGTGAACACTCTGGTGAACACCTGAGGTGCTGTGGAGAGACCGAAACACAGCACCTTGAACTGGTAGATCTTGTTGTCTAGGCTGAATCTCAAGTACTTCCTGGAAGACGGATGGACTGGGATCTGGAAGTACGCGTCCTTCAGATCCAGTGTGCACATGAAGTCTTGCGGTCTCACTGCAAGTCTGACCGTGTCTGCTGTCTCCATGCTGAACGGAGTTTGCTTGACAAATTTGTTCAGAGCTGAGAGGTCGATGACAGGTCTCCAGCCTCCAGACGCCCTCTTTACAAGAAAGAGTCGACTGAAGAAGCCTGGGGAGCCGTCGACGACCTCCTGGAGAGCATCCTTCTTGAGCATGGTCTCGACTTCTGCCCGAAGGGCTAGCCCTTTACCGATCCCATGGCATAGGAGCTCAACGACACCGGATTCGCTGTCAGGGGAGGAAGAGATGTTATGAACGGGACGCGATATCCTTGGCTGATCACAGAGATCGTCCAGGAATCGGCCCCGAGTTGCTGCCACCTGTCCACGCAACTTTGTAAGCATCCCCCTACTGGTGGATATGCAGGTGGATTGCCAATCCTAACGTTTACGGCCTCGGCCGCTCCCCCTAGAATTCTTACCTCCCCTGGAGGACTTTCCGCCTTTCCTGTCCTTGACAGGAAAGGGCTGCTGCTTAGACACCTTTGCCTTTGCTGCCAGAGCCTGTCTCGATGTCCTAGACTGACAAGGCTGCTGCTGCTGTTGTTGAGGAGCTGGAGGCTTGTAGGGCCGAGATGTAAGGGCCCTTTGGAGGAGCGAATCGTGATTCGACTTCCTCCACCTCTCATCTGTCCGTTCCACATCCTTGGGCTCGAACAAACTCTCTCCAAGGATGGAGGAGTGTCTGAGCTTGCCGACATCCACGGCTGGGACTTTCGAGTGGAACCTCTAGGTCACGGCATCACGACGTTTTAGGATCGAGTTTGCCCACAAGTTCTTAACTTGGTGGACTAAAAACTCGATGGAGCGCGTGCCCGAGAGGAGGAAAGTCTCAAGGACTTCCTGGTGCTCACCTTGGACAAGTCCTCGGATCGCAACAGGATGCCCAGAGACCCCAGCCAGATGTCCAGCCACGAAATGGCCTGCATGGACAACTTCGCGACCTTCTCCTGACTTAGGATCTCCGTAGCCGAGAATGTCACCTGCCGGGCGGAGAATTTCTCGAGAGAAATCCCCTTAGAGAGCTCTTCCACAGAGTGGTGGAGGGGAAGAGCTAAACAAGACTCCCCCATGATCTTGAAGTACCTCCTCTGCTGTACACGAGGATGTGGGAGGAGTTTGTACCCGGCAGAGGAACGGCTGGAGGAGGCGAGTTCGGCGAGCTGGCCCTCAACCTTGTCTCTGGCACTCTTCACTCCCTGGGACCAGGGCAGAGCCGCGCTGGCCATTGGGAGCTTCTGGGTACCGTAGACTTGGTCCAAGACCGTATCCATGCCTTCGCGGGGGGCGGTCTCGGGGTCCTTGAATCCGTTGAGTTGCCTCATTAGATTCAGGACCTGCCAGAAGGCATGCTCCGACTCGTGCTGCTCTCCTCCTTGAGGCCTGGCAGCAAGGTCTCCTGTCCCCATTAGCTCTACTTGGGGAGATACATGGACGTTCTCCTGGGGTCTCGATAGCTCTGGTCGAATCCGGGTAGAAGACTTAGGAGCAATCTTCGAGTCCTTAGGCTCCCTCCTGGGAGGGATACAGGACTCAAGCAAAGAAGTCTGGGGGCTCCTCTCCACGCGAGACTATTCTCTTCCTTGAGGTGGGGTTCCTCCCATTGGTGCCGTGGGAGAACGCCTCACCTCGCTGGATTCTCCTGAGGACGGAAAGGCTTCGTCCACAGGGGAAGGAGAAAGTGTCTGCGAGGGGGAGGGGGCCTTCCTGACGGACTTCTTGGGAGCCAACTTCACACTAGGAGAAGTTACCACGAAGTTTACTCATCTCCTTCTCTTCAGCGGGGACGCGGGTGTCGTTGGTTTCAGTCCCAGATCAGCGAGGGCCGGCTACATAGCCTGCACGACCGCTTTGATCAGGGACCCGAACCAAGGCTGGCGGCCAACCGACGCAGTGTCAGCAACACCCGCTGGAGGGAAGGGGATCGGCTGATCCTTAGGAGTGGATACCACGGGGCCTGCCTGAAAAGAAGAATGTTGCGTGGACCTCTCTGAAGATTCTTCCTGCTCCTGGACGAGCACAGCTCTGCGCTTGCGGGGTGGAGATCGCGAGGACGAGGATCTGGAAGCACGCGTCCCCGAAGACTCACACGGTTGGGCGCGCTGCAAGACCCGGTGGGAATCGCTGGCGAGGTCGCACTGGCGCTCGCGCGATGGTAGAACCGCTGGTTCGCGCGCGGGCGAACGTTGGCACGCGTGGGCGCACAGGCGAGTGCTGGCGATCAGGAGAACAACGGCGCGTCGGCGAGCAATGGCGCATAGTGCGAACAGGCGATCGACTACACACAGGCGAGTTTGCGAGTGGGCGTGTCGGAGACCTGTGGCGATCTGGCGCGTAGGAGATCGTTGGCGCGCTCAGAAGGAACCAACTGGGGCGCAGGACCAGAGGGCGAGGATGTGCGCAAAGGAGAACGCTCGTGGGCGGGCTCAGGAGACATCTCGTGGGCGCGCCACGCAGGAACTCGGGCTGTCTTAGAAATGCGCACAGGAGAGAGCGCACAATGCGTAGACGAACGTCGGCGAGGAGGCAGAGGGACAATGTCCCTGCCTGCGCCCAGATCCGGAGATCGCGGGCGCGCATCAGGAACAGGGTGCGCCGTTGTGCGCTGACGAGCAGATCGTGGACGCTCAGGAGACCGAGGGAGCGCGTTGCGCACAGCAGGAACAGAAGTGCGCTGGCGAGCTGGAGAAAGCTGGCGCACAGGAGGTCTCTGAAGCACAGGAGAGCGCTGGCGAGCAGGAGATCTACGGCAAGACTCAGCAGGAGATCGCCTGGGCGCTGCTAGTCCAGAGGAACCTGTGAGCGCCTGTGCGCTAACTAAGGAACCTCTTGGACTGCACGCGCGCGCAGGTAAGACCTGGCGCTTGAGGGACTCACCCACATTGTGGGATAAGTCCTCTTGCCCCGAAGGGACCGGTGCCCGTTGGACAACGGGGTGCGTGGGCACCCACTGCGCATCAGCGTTCAGGAACAGAGATGGAAGACTGGAAGGTCTGGCAGACGTCGGAGATCGCGAACGATCTGCAGAGATGTCCAAGGAACATGTCTGCTCTCGACATGGAGGATCCTCTGTGGGGGAAGTCGAAGGCGAAGATCCGAAGAGGCGCCTCCTAACTCCCTTGTAAGGAGAAGGAAGGACTCTACGGCGAAGAGGAGTCCGAGCCTTAGGGCGAAAACGACCTCGAGGCACAGCAACACCATCGTCTGTCCTCCGAAGAGGAGTCTCTGTCAGTGCACTCCCCCGAGGGAGAGAGTCGCCCGCAGGAAAGACCCCGTTGGACCCAGCTCCTCCCTCGAAGGATGTTCGGAGGGGGGAACTGAGCCTTCAGCAACAAACGCAACCGCAGCAGGGGTTTGACCTGACCCGTCGGAAGCCTCTGCCATAACAACGTCAACAATAGACAGATGATCTACCTCTGCTATTACCGGCGACTGTTTGACAGCTGCACCCAACTGGATCAGGTCAAACAGGGCTTCCTTGGAGGGGGAGCCCTTAAGCCCCAAGGAAGCCCAAAGCTGTAAGAGATCATCGTTAGTAACATGGTCATCAACAGGATCAATGCCCTCCCCCGGAGTAGGAGGGGGAACTGCCTCGCTATGGGAGGCAACGCCCACTCCCGAACCCCGAGATTGGGAAACAAAAGAAGGGCCTGCGCTACCACTCGCGAGAGACCGATCGAGTGGGAGCTTCGGAGGAGGTGCGGCCGGCGGAAGAAGAGTCCTTGGAGAACGGTCACGCTTAGGCTTCTTCTTACGCCGCCGGGCAAACCTCTCCCACTGGGAGGTAGGCCACTCCTTGCACTCTCTACAGGTATTATCCCTTTCACACCGTTAACCTCGACACTGCGGGCATAAGGAGTGAGGGTCCGTCTCGACCGCCGACATAAACGTTCCACAAGGGAGATCGGGGAGTTCAGGGCACTTCCGCATGATGGGAAGGAAGGATGAGGCCAACTTCAAGCACACAAGCTGAAAGAAAAAGCAAAACAAAATTAAGGCTGTCAATAATGCGAGGGCGAAGCAGAGACGTCTGCACATCGCCCGAGCCAAAAGTGAAGTGAAGCAGTTCACCGGTGTGTGAGGGGAGGAGGGGTAGCTAGCTACCACTCCCCTACCCCCTTGCTAACTAGCGCGGGGGTAATTAACCCTCGTTAAAATTCTAATGGCTCGTCATTTCAGCTACGCCGAAAGTAAACCCCATGTAAATAGCGTGGTTTGTCTTTCGGTTACGGAACAAATATCTCGCTTAGTGCGAGTGCCACCAAATTATCTTCTTCCAAAATACGGCATTTCTTGGGTTGTTTACACAGTGCTATACTTTTGACGGCCAACCCTCATAACCAACTTGACTGAAATCATTTCCACTACGCAGCTGCTGCAGCTAACATACGGACAGGCAGGAAGGTTGGCAAAAGAAGGGAAGGCTACAGACACCGCCAAAAACTTTGGTAGATAATAATATAGCAAAATATACCGTACAGTAATAGTATGTACCCCATTCGTTTTGTTCGTTAACACAAGTGACGGATGGTGGACCCGTCAGCTACGTCAGATGTCATTTCAGAACTGATCCTAGCAGAAGAGATGAAAAAGAAGTTTTAACCCCATATATATTATATGGATACAAATATACAAAAGCCCCAAAAAGCTGCTAATATATTACTTTAGTAATTCTTGATTGTACTTCAGCCCATCCTGGTGAATAGGTCCACATCCACTTACATTCTTGACAGTTTTGAAGACTTTGCCAATTTCTGACAGTTCACTTATGATATTGACAAAAAAAGAGGAACTTTAGCAACCAATGCTGTGGTTCATACTACTGTATTGGTCTTCTATTTCTTAAATAATTTTTCTTTCATCTTTCTAATCGCTCTACAATTTCGCTTAGAATTTTGTTTTCTAACATCTTAAAACTTTAAATGTTTATTAAAATTCATGTTCTTTGATTTTTCTCATTTCACAATTCTTTATAAGGGAACAACAAATTCTATCAGCGTACTACCCAAGACATGTGAATGGAATGGGGCAGCAAGGGCACTAAAAATAAACTAAAACATACTATACTTCCATAGTGTTGTATGCAGTAAATTTACTAATTTCGCATAAAAAACCATAATATGCCGAATAAGCTACATAGGGGGGTTGCACATAAGGACAACCTTGAACATTTCGTTTGGCCTTAACAGCAACTCGTTTTTACGTTGAAATCAACCTACATTTTAGCAGTCAAGTTTTCAACTGTTACAAGAACTTTTCCACTACCTTCGCTGATCTTTCTTTAAATTTCATTTTCTATCCGGGAAAAGAGATTACACACTTTCAACAGATAATTGTTCTAGAAAAAATCAAATTGTCTTTTTTACATACCATTGACATATATTCACATTTCAAATTTCCCTTTTTTGATTCCAATATAATTAAAAAGACTAGATCTAACAATAAATTAGCTGTAGCTTACCTTGTCTCGAATTAGTAACTTAACAGGTGGTACACTGCTGTTCTCATCCTTGTTCTTTTCCAATCCCTCCAAAATTTGGATCTGAAAAAAAAAAAGAATAAAATTATCGAATTTAACATCCTTAGTATAGCAAATAAGAAAATTTTACTTTTAAGCAATTTATATTTGATCCTTCTTCCTTGATCATCTGTTAACAAACACTTTATGAGCAGTAAGTTTACCATACACCATATACCCTATATTAAAACAAAAGTAAATTACCTTACATATAAGAAAACGTCTCTTGGCCAAACCAAGGACGTTCATACACTAAAAACTCCAGAAATTTCCTATGTAAACTTCACGTATTAAATTTACTAACAATAAGCTAACCAATACATGAAGTACTGTAGTTGATTTATTAATGCAGTCAAAACTAACATCATGCTGGTGGGTTATACAATTGCTTCAGTTCCAATATAACATTTTTTTTTTACACAGCACTCCTGAAACGTGTAAAATAAGAAATGAATAAAAAAAAAATATAATAGAGAACACTCACCTTTTTCTTACTTGCCAAGAAGTATACTGCTTTCTCACAGCACACCATAATGGTGTCTGTGAGTTCATAACCAAAAAGCCAGGTCTGAGTTGCAGTTGATTTTGAATAGATAACTTCTTGATCAGCGCCAACAACTGAAACAAGTGCATCCGCTTTGCTCAGTCCATCATCTTTCCCATTTTCTGCATTCTGTTCCAATAAAAATAAAACAAATTGTAAATATATATAAAGAATACAAAATGAATGTATTGAATGAAGCTCATCTATATAAATAATACTGGGTCTCCCCTTCTTATAAGTAACTAGAGGGGCTCTCAGTAGAGCCCAGACCTCCGTCGCGGCTGCTTATTTCTCAACCTTGACCTTAACATGTATCAATTGGCGTGGATTTTCATACACGCGAATGTGAACCAAGTTTGAAGTCTGTGACAACGATGTCCAAACTTATGGCTGACTACATGAATTGGACACTTTGCTTGACCGTGACCTTCCAAAATGTAATCTTTTCCAGCTTTGAACATATCAGGTAATCACTGCAAGTTTCATTACTCTACGATTAAAATTATGGCCAGGAAGCTGTTCATAAACAAACAACCACACAATCAGGGAGAAAAACAAACTTCTTCCAACTTCGTTAGCGGAGGTAACAAATACCCTTTATGTGTGATCTCGATTGTTGAGAGATCTATGACTAGGGTACATGTCGTGACTAATCCATCACAAAAGCGAGATATTCCTGCACTAGTAAATTACATAATCTGATACAAATATGCTTCCTCACTTATATCTATCATTGGATTGACAGGATACATCGGCAAATAGTAATGGTCCTATACAATGGCATTCCTATAAGTCTGGTCCGAGAAATATTAAATACAATTGTTGCAATCATAACAAAGGCCCTTTAAATAGTTACATATGCCAAAAAAAAGTACCGTTTATTTATGTGTGATAAGTGTTTACAAAGGTTAGCCTCCAGCAAAGGTAAATCAACTGAAAACAATTAAAGCTGAGAGACTGGGAAAAGGAAGTTAGAGAGAAATCACCTATTAGAAATCACAAATTTTTAAGTAATTTGTATTTTTCCTAACATACTTACCTAGAACTACCTTCTTAGGAGTTACTGGCAAACTCTACCAAACCGACCAGCTTTTTGTATAGTTTATCTCCCTCTTCTCGTTTTCTACAGGGTCAACCTCTGGCAGTGTGGTACATGCCCGAGGCGACCCCGGGGTCAGGCAGCGTGATACCTCAGGTCGACTCTCCAGTCAGTTTCGTTGGAATAGGTATTACTAGATCCTGCAGGTTCTCAGGGAAGGATGGGAGGGCCATAACCCGAAGGTAGTTCTAGGTTAGTATGTTAGGAAAAATACAAATTACTTAAAAATTTGTGATTTGTTCCGACACGGTTACTTACCTAGAGCTACCTTCTTAGGAGACTTACACTTTAGGAGGTGGGACTGTCCTGCAGGAATCAGGATTCGATGGGGAGGTACGCGAGAGAGGGAACCTCTAAGGAGGTCTTGATTCTAAGACCACTTGAAAACTGCACGAAAAGTAGGGGAAAACTATCCAAAAAACTCACTTAGTGTCTAAATGTCTTACCTTTTTCAAAACCAATTTCTTGAAGGTTATACCTTTCCGTGATTAAGGTCTTCTCCTCATCTTCCTGGCCCGTTCGATCCGGGAAAGAAAGGAAAAAGTGGAAAGGGGGGGGGGGGGTAAGGTTAAGGAAGGAACTAGTGTCTCTTGGCATTAACACCCCCGGTTACACTGTGGCTATGACCTTAGATCTCTTGAAGGGCCGACACGACTGGGCCAATAGAAAACTTCTCCAAGGATTTTCTCGTACAATCTTTTAGATAATGTTCCGTTAAGGTGGACTGTCTAGACCAGGTCCCAGCTTTCAGGATCTTACCCACAACCATGTTCTTCTCGAAAGCCAGAGAGGTGCTCAGAGCCCTGATATCATGAGGTCTCGGTTTTCCCGGTAGAGGGGTCCCAGAAGCCTCGTAGGTTCTCTTTATCACTTGTCTCAGCCAAAAAGAGATGGAATTTTTCGAGACTGGTTTCTTCACCCGTCCTGTTGAGATGAATAAATTTTTGATGAGGGCAGCAATCTTCAGTCCTCTCAAGGTATTTTCTTATAGTTCGTACGGGACATAAGAGGAGATCCTTAGGGTTGTCGGATCGAGGGATGGCTGGCACCGAAAAACCCTCGAACCGAGGATCCCAACACGCTGGGTTCTGCGTTTTCGCCGCAAAACTAGGGACGAACCTAAAGACATCTTCCCTCCACCCTTTGGAGTGTGAGACCTCGTAAGAGAGGCCGTGTAACTCGCTAACTCTTTTCGCCGAGGCCAGGGCTAAAAGAAAAGCTGTTTTAAGGGTGAGTTCTCTGTCTAAAATGTTCCTGAGAGGTTCGAAGGGCGGTTCTGACAGAACTTTGAGGACTCTTGCCAAGTCCCACTGCGGAACCCGTACCTCCTGGGGGGGACATGATTGCTCAAAACTACGGATGAGCATCGAGATGTGCCTCGAGGCTCCCAAGTCAATGCCTCTAAGGAGGAAGACTTGACCTAGGGCTGCTCGAACTCCTTTGATGGCCGGGATGGACGAACCCACGTCGTCTCTCAGGTACACCAGAAAGTCTGCAATGTCCTGGATCGACGCCCCTAAGGGCCTAATGTTTTTGGATGCACACCACTTCAGGAAGACTGCCCACTTCGCCTGGTAGACAACTGCCGAGGAACGCTGTAGATACCCAGACATCCTTGTCGCGGTTCTCGATGAGTATCCTTCTTTCTTCAGGAGCTTCTCGATAACCTCCACGCGTGAAGGCGGTGGGATCGAGGGTTTTCGTGCCACCTGTGAAAGTGAGGTTGTCGCAGGAGGTCTGGCCTGTCCGGAAGTGGCCAAGGAGGACGAAGAGCTAATTCCTTTAGGTCTGCGAACCAGTCTCTCTCCGGCCACCAGGGCGCTACTAAAGTCATCGACAGGTTGGACGACCTTCTCACTCTGTTCAGCACTTGCCTGATCAAACTGAAGGGAGGAAAGGCGTACACATCGAGACCGTCCCAGGGATGTTGGAAGGCGTCCTCGAACGCTGCTGACGGATCTGGGATTGGAGAACAGAACACTGGGAGTTGGGCATTTAGACGTGTGGCGAACAAGTCTATCACTGGGGAGCCCCACAGTAGGATGACTGCTCGAGCTACCTCCGGGTGTAGGGTCCACTCCGGACCTATCACCTGACCCGCCCTGCTGAGGCTGTCAGCCATCACGTTCCTCTTTCCTGGAATGAGCCTTGCCGTCAGTTCCAACCATTCTTCTGTGGCCCACTCCAACAGTTCCGTGGCTAGGGCGCAGAGGACCTTTGACTTCATGCCTCCCTGCTTCTTTACATACGCCACTACTGTGGCGTTGTTGCACATTAACGTCACAGTGTTCCCTCGCAGTAAGTGTACGAACTGTCGACACGCCCTTAGAACTGCTATCATCTCCAGGATGTTTATATGGAGAGACGCCTCTTCGCTGGACCACAGCCCTTTTGCTGATTTTTCCAGCAGGTGCGCTCCCCAGCCCTCCTTCGATGCGTCCGTGAACAACAGCATCTCCAGGGGGTCGGAGGCGAAGGGCATTCCCTTCTCCGTGTTTGACCTGATGCTCCACCAAAGAAGGGTCTCTCTCGTCTTCGGGAGAACTGGCAATACTTTGTGGGGTTCCTTGCCTTGAACCCACGACTCCTTTAGATTCCACTGTACCGGGCGGAGCCTGAGTCTCCCTTGCGGTACTAATTTTTCCAGGGAAACCAGGTGACCCAGTAACTACTGCCAGTCCTTGGCCCTCCTGGGTTGTCCCGTCAGGAAGGGTTGAAGGATACGTTCCAGGTTGGCCAACCTTTCTTCTGAGGAAAAGGCCCTTACTAACTGGGTGTCCAGGACCATCCCCAAGTAAGTCATCCTGGTGCTGGGGACTAGCTGGGACTTCCCTAGGTTGACTGTGATCCCTAACACCTTGCAGAGGTCGAGCAACATAATGCCTTGCTCCTTCAGTTGTTCCCTTGAGGCAGAAAGCAGCAACCAGTCGTCCAGGTACCTGAGTAGTCGAATTCCTTTCTCGTGTGCCCACGGCGAGATCGAGGCGAACACTTTCGTGAACACTTGCGGGGCCGTCGAGAGGCCGAAGCACACGGTCTTGAACTGCAGGACCCTGGACTCCCACTTGATCCTGAGGAACTTCCTGCTGGAGGGGTGTACAGGGATTTGAAAGTAGGCATCCTTGAGGTCGAGAGACATGAGGAAATCCCCCTCCCTCAAGGCTGCGATCACTGTCTTGGGGGTATCCATCTTGAATTCCGTCTTTGAGACGAACTTGTTGAGGGCTGAGAGATCTATGACTGGCCTCCACCCCCCTGTCGATTTTCCCACAAGGAAGAGCCTGCTGAAGAAACCCGGGCCGGGGTTCTCCACTGTCTCCAAAGCTCCCTTGTTGATCATGGTCGCTACTTCCTCTTGTAGCGCCAACCTCTTCAAAGGGTCCTTTGGAACCAGCCAATCGGCCTTCTGGGCTGGGATGAGAGGGGGAGGCTCTTCCAGGAACGGGAGTCTGTAGCCCTCCTTCAGGACCATCACCGTCCAGGGATCCGCACCAAGATCCCGCCATGCTTGCCAAAAATGTCTGAGGCATCCCCCTACTAGGGACTCCTGCGGGAGTAGGGGGCCTCTCCTCCTACCTTCTCCTGGAGGAGCGGCCAGATCTACCTCTCCTAGCGTTACCATAGGAGGGTCTGTAGGCTGACTGAGGGCCTGCCGTGGTCCTACGGGTGGGCTGTTGCGAGGCTTGAAGCCAAGGGGCTGAAGGAAGTTCTCTTCTGGGAAGCAAGGGTGTGGTCTGTGAGGAGTGAGCTACGCCCGTTGGAGCTCTCCTAAACGTGGTCTTCCTCATAGGCGGGGGCCTAGGATCCGTCTCTCTCACTTTCCTCACCTTCTCCATAGTATCCTCTACCAACTTGATGGGGAAAATGTCATACCCCCACACGGAGGAATTTCTCAGTCTCCTTGCTTCCCTGTCAGGCAGCTTCCGCATTAGTTTGCTCAAAACAGTATCTCTTTTTCTCAGGACCCAGTTCGAAGCTACCGACAGAGACTGGAACGATAAGATTTAAAAGCCTTGCCCCCAGAACTAAGAAGGTCCCGCACCATGGCCTGATTTTCTGGAAGGGAGAGGTCGTGTGATGCCTGAAACCCCACCAAAGCGCACGACCACCAATCCAACCAGGAGGACACATAGACCAGGTCCTGAGCCATGTCCTCCATCATAGATGCTTCCGTCGGAGAAAAGCACACGGGGGCCGTGGATGCCGTCTTCTGAGGTTCCCTGGTTCAGCGCGGACACCGCTACTTCCACCGCACGGGGACCGCTGCGATGCCCTTCGGGAACGTAAAAACGTTTCTGGGATTTTAGGCCCGGCAGAAGTTTGGAGGAACTCTGGCTTCTGGGGGCCTCTGCTAGTCCTGCCAAGTATCCATCGATCTGTTCCATCCCCAGCTTTACGTCTTGAGCGAGAGGGAGAGACAGGGATGGCTTTTGTTGTACCGGACTGTCGATCATCCTGGACATTCCGGAAAGTACTGCCTTTGCAGCTGAGGGCTTGGGCTCATCCAACCGGTGGTGTCTTCGGATGAGGGCCAGTACCTTACGGTAGGAGATGTCGTCCGTCGAGCACTCCCCTCCTTCCACCAGGTCTTCCGTCACCAGTTCCTCCGTACGGGGGTAAGCCGTGACGGTGGGAAAACAACGCCCAACGGGCCTGCCAGAGGTACGGGCTGCCCCGTGGGGATGAAGGCATCCGTCATGGGAGTACCAATGTCCTCCGAGCCTGCCAGTGGTATGGTCTGCCCCGTGGATACAAAGGCATCCGTCATGGGAGTACCTTGTTCCACGGGGAGCTCCGTGGATGGGAGATCCATGCGGACCGACGGGCGCCCTTGGTGCTTAAGGAAGGCCTCCAAGGTGCCCGTGGCCGACGCTAAGCCTTCCTTCATACTCCTTATATCCTTCCTAAGGGAAGAAGGGGCGGAGGCTACTGTAGGGTTAAACAATTCACGGGGGTCTCGGTTCAAGCCCTCCCGCCGGGCGGCTAGGTCGAAGGAGGAGCTAGGAGGGTGACACAACGAAGGCAAGGCTCTAGGGAGCCACCCGGAAGCGGCCGCGGCTGTGGAAAACCTAAACAGCTCGCTCCGGGGTACTGTGACATTCACCCAGTCCTTTGACCTACTCCTCTTCGTTTTTTTCTTAGAGGACTTCGACCGTTTCCTACCATGCCTCGAGCGGGTACGAGACTTTTTCTTCCTTAGGGATCTCTCCCTCTTCCTTTTGATCAGGTTCCTGTCTTCATCCTCTGTTGACGAAGAAGACGAAGAGTCCGATGACGACGAGGAGGGAGCTCTCCGACCGGCCGACACGTCCAAGACCGTGGGGGGAAAATCACGTCGTTTCTCAGGTGCGGGCGGTTGCAGAAACACGGGGGGTAACGTAGCCAAGGGAGCCGGAGGGGTCCCCGCGAGTCCTTTACAGAGCCACTGATCTACCTCCTCTCTAACGGGACACCTGAAGGGAGTCCTAGGTTTCACCCACGTGACGGGGTCCGAAGACGTCGAACTACCTTTCTCTGTGTCTCCCCCGGCGGTCGAAGCAATCTAAACACGCCACGAGGCAGGGGAAGTATCGGCACTCGGGCTACCCCACATAGGATCTTCCGAGGCGACGGGACCTGCGGGCACCAGGCCCTTGCCTCCTACCCACACTTCTGCACTCCACTCAGGCCCCACACTGGACACATCCCCCACAGAAAAATCAGACTCTTGGGGAAGGGCAATTGGTCTCTTCCCCGCAACGGACTTACCTCGTCCCCTACGCTGGGTAGGGGAGGAAGAGCGGGCGGTACGGTCTGCCGAGTCGTCTGGCGAACCTGCTGGCGAAGAAATGCTTGAATCATTAGGCATCTTCTTAGTTGCCTTCTTCTTCTTCGTCCCGAAGCGCACCCACTGGATCTCAGTCCAATCAGCACATTCCGGGCACGTAGAGGTAGGGGAACACGCTTTCCCCCTACACGTAGAACACAGGGAGTGGGGATCAACCTCAGGCTTCGAGAGGAAAGCCCCGCAAGACTTCTCAGCCACAGGCCCAGGGCAACGACGAGGATGCTCCATAACACAATGCTAACACACCAAGAGACACAAGGATGAACGGGAAAGTGAAATGAAAACACGTGGGCAACACGCGGTAAGCACAAAGGATCGGGGGACACGAGGGTCGCACAGGTAAGAGAGAGCGCGGCGAGATGTATATCACGTCGCGACCAGAAACTTACTGGAGAGTCGACCTGAGATAGCACGCTGCCTGACCCCGGGGTCGCCTCGGGCATGTACGACACTGCCAGAGGTTGACCCCGTAGAAAACGAGAAGAGGGAGATAAACTATACAAAAAGCTGGTTGGTTAGGTAGAGTTAGCCAGTAACTCCTAAGAAGGTAGTTATAGGTAAGTAACCGTGTTGGAACAAACAAGCTTTACTCAACAAAGGGACTTGGTAGTCTCAGTGAAATGTGGTATACTTTCGACAGAAATCCAACACACAATACAAACCTTTGTTCTTTTGGCACTGTTCAAATTGTCGAATAATGTAAGTACAGCAATACTTGCTTATATTGACATACATTTTATTGGGTATTTTTGTAGTGAATTACATGGCAATGTAACCTAGGAAAAAACTACTGTTTCTTATAGAAAAAATTACGATCTCTTCAAAAATGACACTCGTTTCCGTCGCAAATGAATAGTTTCAGAAATATATATACATCTATATCCTACGATAATGGGGGACCCCCAGTGGGAACTCGGGGTTTTGGGTGGGGAAAACATACTGGGGAAACGAAATATAATTGTTTTCCTAGAGTAAATAACGTGAATTAAGCGAATTTGATGTTCATTTCAATCGGAAACAAACAGATCAACCAATTCGGATAACTTTGAGATGCACGGTGTCACTTCTCTTTCGAACGAACGATAACATTAGCAACGTTACCAATAATACACAGTGTTACCAACGTTGACGTATGGTACACAGAGTTACCAACGGCACGTTGACATTACTAAAGATAGTAATGATAGATATTTCCATATATTAAATAATTTCTCCATATAAGATTTACTCAATATATAAAAAGTACAAAAAGGGCACAGAACATAACAAACCCAGCTAACCTAGCCTAGTAGTATGACAGGTCACAAAATAACATTTGATCTACATCGGACGTTGGCAGCACTGGTTACTGTATTTTTTCATGACACAATCTTTGTAACGGCGCCTCCAAAGTTTATCCAGATATACTGTTTTGTATTTTCCTCCGGTTATTATAATTTCAAGAAGGTAGTGTATAGAGGAAAGGCTTGTTTTACGATTATATATCGATTCCCCACCCAAAACCCCGAGTTCCCACTGGGGGTCCCCCATTATTGTAGGATATAGATGTATATATATTTCTGAAACTATTAATTTGCGACGGGAACGAGTGTCATTTTCGAAGAGAGCGTAATTTTTTCTAAAAGAAACAGTAGTTTTTTTCCTAGGTTACATTGCCATGTAATTCACTACGATGAAACCTTTTATTGACCCGAGTGATTTAGATAATCAAAATGCCAAAATACCTCCATGTACTGCTTGTCAGAACATAGGAGCAGCGGACAAAGTTAAATTGCAAGCAAAGCAAGCCACAGCCGGGCAATAGCCAATTGAATTAAATAAAATAGATAACTAAATTAACGCAAAAATACACGTCCACGCAGCTGGCGTTTTTGCCACACCCATGTACAATCTGCCAGACCGGAAGAGCAATAAAATAATGTTAAATCCTAAACAAAGCAAGCCACAACCAGGCAAAACCAGTTAAATTGGGTGATAAATTAAATAATTTAAATAATGCCAAAACACTAGCCTATGCAGGTGGGATGCACATCACAACCATCCACCAAAGCCACAGATGAGTGAAACCTAAATTAATTAAGTGATCAATTACATAATTAAAATATTAAATCTACAGACAAATATACAAGTAAATACGCTTCATTAACCCTTTCACCCCCAAAGGACGTACCGGTACGTTCTTGCAAAACACTGTTAATCAGATATTTTTATATATTTTTGATAATTTTATGAGAAACTTCAGGCATTTTCCAAAAGAATGAGACCAACTTGACCTCTCTATGACAAAAATTAAGCTTTTTAGAGCAATTTAAACAAATTATATAGCAAAATGTGCTCGAAATTTGACCTTATGGTGGGGGTAAAAGGGTTAAGTAAGGGTTTTGCAGTATGACGGCCACAACTACAAAAGGTTAGACAATGGGAAGGAAATTCTCATTTTCTTTGCATGCAGGCAACATTGGCCGTAGTTATATAGGCTATGAAACAGGCTGTTTGAGGGGGGGGGTGTATAATGCCAGCCATGGCAGGTAACTCATTTTCAACCCCATCACTACGAATGGTGCAGTCTAACTGTCTGAGGGAGTTCGCAGGGGGGGGGGGGGGCGTTAGTCCCTTACGTTAAGCAAGTAGGTAAGGACAAGGCTCGTAGGTTTGATAAAATGGGAAAGTTAAGTTAGGTGGTGTTCTAACACAAGGAGATCCTGTCCGTTGTTAAACAAAGGCTCCGAGATTAATTCAGGAATCCAAGATAATTTCGGGGTTTTTTTATGAGTTAGGTTGGGATAGGCTACGCTAGGTCAAGGCAAGTCAAGTCGGGACATTTTTCAAAATTCCACTGAGAAAAGCCAAATAGAACACAAGTATCCTTTCATTATGCAGTTGACCTGGCAGGATACGTATTTACCTTTGCACAGTTCAGTTATTACGTTCAGTGAATAAGAAGACATCCTAGGTCAAAATGTATCCTACCCTCGTCTAGTTAAGGCCTACCCGGTACATGCTTACAAATTTTCACATTGTATGGTAAGTAGTAATGCAAATAAAGAGCCTATACATACCTAAATATATAATACATTCCAACCAAATAGGTTCAGAGGCCATTTTTAAACGACGAATATAAATACATCCCCTCAACAAATTCACTTTAATCAAACAATGCAACTACCTGTGCTACAGCTCCAATTTACAAGACTAATGTTGCGGCAATTTACTTCGTTATAAATGATCCTTTGTACCATATTTACCTTCCATGCAGTGTACACCTTGTTCATCCTCCTGAAGAAGGCATCTTTGTCTATGTTTATAGACATGGTGCCTTAATTACAGGACGACAAGTGGGGGGAAAATGTCACTACAGAGATTTTATACCGGGAAATGGCGGGAGAAAAACAACCACAACAACAATGTTGAGCGCGTAATGTAAAGGAAGATCGTGATGCGCACGCCCTGGATATCTTCTTTCTTTTTTAACTATGTCCCAATTTTTTGAGAAGATATATAATGATTTACAATATGAAAGAAAAGCCAGATAACATAGAGGGAATCAAAGTAGTAGAAAGTTTGGCATACTTAGGAATAAAGCTAGACAATAGTAGGAATATATTTAAAACTCAGAAAAGGGTAATGATAGAAAAGGCACAAAAATTAGCCAATCTAACATATTCAGTTATAGAGAAAAGTTGCAATAAAGTGATGATAGGAAAAACGTTCTGGAAAAGTATTGCTTTACCATCTATTTTGTATGGAACAAATGTTATAAATCTAACAGAAACTGAAATAGAGAAACTACAAAGAATAGAGAATGGGGTATATAGGAAGATTTTAGGTGCCACTAAAAGCACAGCTAATACTGCTCTAAGAGGGGAGATAGGTGCATCTTCTATGAAAGCAAGGGTGATGGATGGGAAGCTGCAGTACTTGAATCGTACCCTGAATGGAAAGAAGGAAATACTGAAAATAATTATCCAGGATATTCAAGAAAAAGAAGGAAGATGGTGGAAACAACCTGTAAAGTATTTGGAAGAATTAAGTTTAGGTATAAGACAAATAAGAAGAATGAACAAGGCAGAAATAAAAACGGAAAACAGAAAGTGGGATACTGAAAAGTGGAAAGAAGAAATAGAAAGTAAAGTGAGCCTAGAAATATATAGAACGTGGAAGAAAGAAATTAAAGAAGAGTTAATTTATGACAATACATTTGCTTCAGTGATATTTTTTAGAGCAAGAACTAATACGTTAAAACTAAATATTGTAAATAGACACAATGGAGGGAATGTAAACTGTAATTTTTGTGAAAATGAGGAGGAAGATTTGATACATTTTTTGTTATTTTGCCAGGAATATAGAAAAGAAAGGAATAAAGTAATTGAGCTACAACAACCATTCGAGGAAGACCCAAAGAAAATAGTAGGATTATTTTTATTTAGTGAAACAAATATAGAAAAGAAAAAAGAAGTATTAAACGTAATGTGGAAGAAAAGACAAAACAGTACAAGAAGATAAGCGTTAGAGACGCCGTTGTAAAAGCTATGCCTCACCCCTGAACCTGAACCTGAACCTGAACCTGAACCTTTGAGAAAATATTAAATTTTGGGATTACCGTTGTTCAATTTTCGAATATGTGATATCAATCTTTTGATGCATTTCATAATATTAAAGCGAGTACTATGATTTATCTTTCATCAACATTATTGGATTTGTAAATACAGAAAACGGTGTCTTTTTTTTTTTCTTAAAAAGTATCAAATTTTATTATTATCGTTGTTAAATTTTCGAATATATGATATCAATATTTTCTTATATTTCATAATTTTAAGGTAAGTACTATGATTTATCTTGTCAACAACATTATTGGATTTGTGAATACAGAAGATTACTGTATTTTTTTTTTCTTAGAAAATATTAGATTTCATTACTATCGTTCGATTAAATTTTCGAATCTATTATATAAACATTTTTGAATATTTCCTATTATCAAAGAAAGTACCTTGATTTATGTTTCATCAATAACATTATTTCATTTGTAAATAGGGAAATCAGCGGAAGTTAACAGTCGTATGAAGAAGAAAAGAAGATAATAGGAAACGTGCTGTTCAAGAAAGAAGGAATAGAGAAAAGAAAAGAACATATCTATCAAATGTGGAAAAAAGGGAGAAGAAAATAAAAGAATTAGAATAAAGAAGAAAACCAAGGAGGTGCCGATGGAAAGGCAAATCCCTCCGCCCAACAAGAACAAGAACAAGAACAAGAACAAGGGACCTTAGGGTACGATGTTCATCCCATTAGGTATATCCAGGTTGCATAAGACGTTGTTGCACGCTGATAGCGTCATAAAACGTTAAGTTAAATGCATATGATTTTGCAAGAAATATTCTGCATAACAATTTAACGTCGTAATACACAAATGGTCCTGATTATGAAATGGCATTTTCTTAAAAGCAGTAGATACAGTAGATTTTTTTTTAACATATTACGACTTTACTCGATAACTTAAAGGGCTACTTTCCTGGCCTGTCACAAAGGGAGACTCTACGCCCTACATGGCCCAAAAAGCTTAGGTTATTGTATACACACTTTGGTATTTCACGTATCAAGCTGCGTATTGTGTGTTTATTGTCAAATCCACATTAACGAAGCACTTAGAAAACAAGAAAATCTTCGGTTTCTTCTTGAAAGCCTTGACATTTTTTATCTTTCCTATGTTCATGGACCTTGTACAGTCATGGTCTGATTTGGTTTAGGCTATATTGAAATGAAGTCATACTAACTTGAGTCATATACACTGAAAGTTACATAATTACGAGGAAAATAAAAAAAAAAACACCAAACTTTCTCAAAATCCACACACCAAGATTTTCAATATAATTCCATGCTTACAATACAGTAGCTTAATTTTCACAAATAAATACACCAAGCCTTATAAAACACAAAACAGCAATTAAAGTTGAATTTCTATACATCTGCACATGAAATGGGATATATAGTCATCTACAACAGGTTTCGAGGAATGACTAAATGTAATAGAAGAGCATTTTTAGGCCTATACACAAAATACGACTATTAACTTTCAGTCAATTCCAAGACCTCAATTATTGGCAAAACGTATAAAATTTATCTTTTTTTTTTTGTCAGACTACAAAGAGTTTGGACCATACAGCAAGGCGATGGGGGGAAGGGGACCATTCAACACCACAGAAATAGTTGTCCTGTTGAATACAGATATGAAAACTAAGAAGTAAAAAAAAAAAAAAAAAAAAAAAAAAAAAAAAAAAAAAAAAAAACGTGATATCCTTATCAGAGGTCAAAAGCATTCGGATTCGATGAAGATGGTTTCAGGAAGAGATTACATAGGTTGAGATTCGTTATCTTTAATGAATTCTGAGAAATAACCCTTATTGCTCTAAGCTTGAGAGAGAGAGAGAGAGAGAGAGAGAGAGAGAGAGAGAGAGTGACGGTGCAACTGTCACCATCTTATCGCGACACTAGTACTTCTTACCTGATTATCTCTCTCTCTCTCTCTCTCTCTCTCTCTCTCTCACCATCTTATCGCGACACTAGTACTTCTTACCTGATTATCTCTCTCTCTCTCTCTCTCTCTCTCTCTCTCACTCTCTCTCTCCCTATTTAGACCAGTGTTCCCCAACTGCGGTCATAGCAACTCCTAGTTTCTTGTGCACAGCGTTTACCGAAGGATCTGTAACGCCTACGGGAATGGCATCCCCAGCAGGAACAAATGGCCTTGGACGCTTGAAAGGAAAAAGATGTTTAGTTACAGCGGCGGCACAGGGTAGGTGAATGGAGCATAGTGCTACGACTCGTATAGCATTCCTCTTACAATGTCTTTTTGTTTAATAGACATTATTGTTTTTAAACTTTCAAAATATTCTCTCTCTCTCTCTCTCTCTCTCTCTCTCTCTCTCTCTCTTTACTACATGTTATGAACAGTATTATTGGTGGGTTTTTCTTCTTCTCTCTCTCTCTCTCTCTCTCTCTCTTTACTACATGTTATGAACAGTATTATTGGTGGGTTTTTCTTCTTCTTCTTCTTCTTCTTCTTCTCTCTCTCTCTCTCTCTCTCTCTCTCTCTTCTACATATGAACAGTATTATTGATGGGTTTTTCTTCTTCTCCTTCTCTCTCTCTCTCTCTCTCTCTCTCTCTCTCCTACATATGAACAGTATTATTGATGGGTTTTTCTTCTTCTTTTTCTTCTCTCTCTCTCTCTCTCTCTCTCTCTCTCTCTCTCTCATTTGCATACAATGCAACCCTGTACTTAATGTGTTGCATTGTAGTCTTTTTCGTTTTCTTTTATCGGGGTGGCTGTGTAGTGATAGCTGAATCGACCATATAGCCTTCAAATGACATTCGAAAATTCGCGTTTTTATATTGCGATAATCAATTTAAGTCAAAACCGAGAGAGAGAGAGAGAGAGAGAGAGAGAGAGAGAGAGAGAGCATATTCTATATAGCCTTCAAATGATATTCGAAAATTCGCGTTTTTATATTGCGATAATCAATTTAAGTCAAAACTGAGAGAGAGAGAGAGAGAGAGAGAGAGAGAGAGAGAGAGAGAGAGAGAGATAGCGTATTCTATATATGATTTTTCTTTTCCATCCAGGAATAGGTCGCACTACAGTGGAAACCTTTCTACGAGAGGGAGCTGAATCCGTAGTAGCTATTGACATTAACGGCGAAAAACTGGAAGAACTGGAAGCTTTCCCGGGTAAGTACATGCAATTGTTACAACTATGGCCTATAAAACACAACAATATGCCAAGTACTGCTTGAATGTATATATTAGTGGGGAAATATAAATTTATATAAGGAGCACATTGGAAGAATAAATGACAACTGAGGGTAGAATTTACTTCGGTTTACGAAAGGATAAATTAAATTAAAAAAAACATAATCAGATGAACCAAATGATACGAAAAAAGATAGTGAGTAAAATTATGCAGTTGAGAGTGAAAACAAGAATATATTTTCATTTAGAAAACAAATGACAAGGTACAATATAAAGATGGTCAGTTTATTTAAAGGTTTAAAGGACACTCATGGATGGCAGAGGAAAGGGACAGTGACATTGCCCTATCGAGCAGGAAAATGCCCTAGAGACTGACCACATATACATATGATAAGCGCCAAAGCCCCCTCTCCACCCTAGCTAGGACCAAGGGGGGCCAGGCAATGGCTGCCAATGACTCAGCAAATAGACCTATAGGCTCCCCAAACGCCCCCATCCTTAGCTCACAAGGATGGTGAGGTTGCAGCAACCAAAGAAATTAACGAGTTTGAGCGGGACTTGAACCCCAGTCTGGCGTTCATCAGTCAGGGACGTTACCATATCGGCCACTAGACAGTAGCAATTCTGGGTGACTGTTGATGTAACTGAAATAAGTGTTTGAGAGAAAGGGCGTATGTGTGGAATGGAATTTGTATACAAATCAAAGGATCTGAGAAACTTTCACCGTGATATTTCATGAATATCATCAGAGATTGGATTGGATTCACGGACTTCGGACTACACACCCGGCGTTGGAGACGGGGAGGCCATTTAGAACAGGGGTGCACCAACGGAAAACTCAGTTAAAAGAGCTTGGGATGCAAGATAGAAGAAAAGAAGCAAATCCGGTTGTAAAGGGTTAAAAAGCGTTTATTGCTTGGGGGGGGGGGGGGCAAAGTGTACTGATGACACTACCCACTAAAGTGAGGGGGGGGGGAGCAGTATTTTTCATTGTAGGCTACTTGCAAACTGTAGGCTTACTTCTTAAGACCTAATGTCTGTTCAGAAAGGGATCACTGGAAGTCAAGAAAATAAATTTTAGATATATTTCTTTCATGTTGTGATTTTTCTTTTGTATTTTTGCATTTAGAAAATGTATAATTGTTGCTCCGTGTATGACCCTGATGGGCGGGGATAAGAAAAATAGCCAAATATCTCAGGAATCTGTATAAACGACGAGACAGTATTCTTTATGCTTTGCAAAGAGAATTAATAGGTACGGACATGTATCACTCACAATTCTTGTTGTTGTTGAAGAGTGCCTGACCCTTGCGGCCAGACACGGGCTCTTGCACTCTTGCAAGATATGATTATTCATACTTTGTTTGGATATTTCCGTGTGTTTCCTATAATTCATGCATGAACTCCAAAAACATTCAAATTGAAATATACCCCATTTAACTGGAATTCTACAACTGTTTGAAGGCGAATACCAGGAGTTTCTCATTAAACCAATTCACTTTACTTTACTTTGCTTTAATTACTTTACTTTATATTAAGGGCTGGTTTTCTGACCATATACAGAAGGGGATCCCTACTCTCTAGAAGGACCTTTACAGTCAGTTTACCGTGTATATTCCAAGGCATTCAGCATTTCACATGACAAATGCTGACTGGGGTAAACTGACACCCGAAAACGTCATATACATTAAAGAAATAAAACAATATAATTATAATCCCTCATTCAACAATACCGTCTTCTGCTGACAGGAGCTGACATACGAGTGATGGACGTCAGGGATGGGACCTCCATTCGAAAACTAGCCGAGGAGTTGGATGCCATTGATGTACTATTCAACTGTGCAGGGTATGTTTACACTTATTCTGTCGCGTGACTTTTATATTCGGATTTGCTGAGGCCGGCAATTCGTTATTATTATTATTATTATTAAATGCTAAGCTACAACCCTAGTTGGAAAAGCAGGATGCTATAAGCCCAGGGGCCCCAACAGGGAAAATAGCTCAGTGAGGAAAGGAAACATGGAAAAATAAAATATTTTAAGAATAGTAACAACATTTAAATAAATATTTCCTATATAAACAATAAAAACTTCAACAAAACAAGAGAAAGAGAAACTAGATACAACAGTGTGCCTGAGTGTACCCTCAAGCAAGAGAACTCTAACCCAAGACAGTGGAAGGCCATGGTACAGAGGCTATAGCACTACCCAAGACTAGAGAACAATGGTTTGATTTTGGAGTGTCCTTCTCCTAGAAGAGCTGCTTACCATAGCTAAAGAGTCTCTTCTACCCTTACCAAGAGGAAAGTAGCCACTGAACAATTACATTGCCGTAGTTAACCCCTGGGGTGAAGAAGAATTATTTCTCTTGTTTGAGGGTACACTCGGGCACATCTGATTTCTCTTCCTCTTTTCTTTAGTTTCTAGTTCATATATGAAAGATCTATTTCAATGTTGTTAGTGTTCTTAAAATATTTTAGCTTAATAGTTCATTATACCTACTTCTATTATAGTTTCCTTCCTTCCTTATTTCCTCCCATCACTGGGCTATTTTTTCCTGTTGGAGCATTTGGATTTAAGCATCTTGCTTTTCCAATTAGGGTTGTAACTTAGCTAGTGATTAATAATAATAATAATAATAATAATAATAATAATAATAATAATAATAATAATAATAATAATAATAATAATAATAAGCTTCTAGCATCCTGCTTTTCCAACTAGGGATGTAGCTAATAATAATAATAATAATAATAATAATAATAATAATAATAATAAGCTTCTAACATCCTGCTTTTCCAACTAGGGATGTAGCTAATAATAATAACAATTTAATAATAATAATAATAATAATAATAATAATAATAATAATAATAATAATAATAATAATAATAAGCTTCTAGCATCCTGCTTTTCCAACTAGGGATGTAGCTAATAATAATAATAATAATAATAATAATAATAATAATAATAATAATAATAATAATAATAATAATAATAATAATAATAATAATAATAATAAGCTTCTAGCATCCTGCTTTTCCAACTAGGGATGTAGCTAATAATAATAATAATAATAATAATAATAATAATAATAATAATAATAATAATAATAATAATAATAATAAGCTTCTAGCATCCTGCTTTTCCAACTAGGGATGTAGCTAATAATAATAATAATAATAATAATAATAATAATAATAATAATAATAATAATAATAATAATAAGCTTCTAGGATCTTGCTTTTCCAACTAGGGATGTAGCTAATAATAATAATAATAATAATAATAATAATAATAATAATAATAATAAGCTTCTAGGATCCTGCTTTTCCAACTAGGGATGTAGCTAATATTAATAACCATTTAATTATAATAATAATAATAATAATAATAATAATAATAATAATAATAATAATAATAATAATAATAATAATAATAAGCTTCTAGGATCCTGCTTTTCTAACTAGGGATGTAGCTAATAATAATAATAATAATAATAATAATAATAATAATAATAATAATAATAATAATAATAATAATAATAATAATAATCATTGAAATACCAAAATATGAAAAGGTGAAAGTTTGTAAAACAACTTATCAGATAAAATCAATATTTTTAACAGACATTACGAGTTTTTTATGATAATCACTAGGTCTCCAATTGTCTTTCTTATCTCATATTCTGATGTGATTAAATCTCATAGGTACGTCCACGCAGGGAACATCTTGGAGACTACGGAGGAGAGATGGGACTTGAGTTTTGATGTGAATGTAAAGAGCATGTTCCACTTCATCCAGGCATTTCTACCAAAGGTAATTGCGTACTGCCAAAGTAATTACGTAGGAAATTACCAGAGGGAATTAGGTGAGACATGACCAGGTGTGATTACGTAGGAAATTACCTGAGGGAATTAGGTAAGAAATGAGCAGATGTGATTACGTAGGAAATTACCAGAGGGAATTAGGTGAGAAATGAGCAGATGTGATTACGTAGGAAATTACCAGAGGGAATTAGGTAAGACATGGCCAGATGTGATTACGTAGGAAATTACCAGAGGGAATTAGGTAAGACATGGCCAGATGTGATTACGTAGGAAATTACCAGAGGGAATTAGGTAAGACATGGCCAGATGTGATTACGTAGGACATTACCAGAGGGAATTAGGTAAGACATGGCCAGATGTGATTACGTAGGAAATTACCAGAGGTAATTAGGTAAGACATGACCAGATGTGATTACGTAGGAAATTACCAGAGGGAATTAGGTGAGACATGACCAGATGTGATTACGTAGGAAATGACCAGAGGTAATTAGGTAAGACATGACCAGATGTGATGACGTAGGAAATTACCTGAGGTAATTAGGTAAGACATGACCAGATGTGATTACGTAGGAAATTACCAGAGGTAATTTGGTAAACATGACCAGATGTGATTACGTAGGAAATTACCAGAGGGAATTAGGTAAGACATGACCAGATGTGATTACGTAGGAAATTACCAGAGGGAATTAGGTAAGACATGACCAGATGTGATTACGTAGGAAATTACCAGAGGGAATTAGGTGAGACATGACCAGATGTGATTACGTAGGAAATTACCAAAGGCAATTAGGTAAGAAATGACCAGATGTGATTGCGTAGGAAATGACCAGAGGGAATTAGGTAAGACATGACCAGATGTGATTACGTAGGAAATTACCAGAGGTAATTAGGGAAGACATGACCAGATGTGATTACGTAGGAAATTACCAGAGGTAATTAGCTAAGACATGACCAGATGTGATTACGTAGGAAATTACCAGAGGGAATTTGGTAAGAAATGACCAGATGTGATTACGTAGGATATTACCTGAGGTAATTAGGGAAGACATGACCAGATGTGATTACGTAGGAAATTACCAGAGGTAATTAGGGAAGACATGACCAGATGTGATTACGTAGGAAATTACCAGAGGGAATTTGGTAAGAAATGACCAGATGTGATTACGTAGGATATTACCTGAGGTAATTAGGGAAGACATGACCAGATGTGATTACGTAGGATATTACCTGAGGTAATTAGGGAAGACATGACCAGATGTGATTACGTAGGAAATTACCAGAGGTAATTAGGGAAGACATGACCAGATGTGATTACGTAGGAAATTACCAGAGGGAATTTGGTAAGAAATGACCAGATGTGATTACGTAGGATATTACCTGAGGTAATTAGGGAAGACATGACCAGATGTGATTACGTAGGAAATTACCAGAGGTAATTAGGGAAGACATGACCAGATGTGATTACGTAGGAAATTACCAGAGGGAATTTGGTAAGAAATGACCAGATGTGATTACGTAGGAAATTACCAGAGGGAATTTGGTAAGAAATGACCAGATGTGATTACGTAGGATATTACCTGAGGTAATTAGGGAAGACATGACCAGATGTGATTACGTAGGAAATTACCAGAGGTAATTAGGGAAGACATGACCAGATGTGATTACGTAGGAAATTACCAGAGGTAATTAGGGAAGACATGACCAGATGTGATTACGTAAGAAATTACCTGAGGTAATTAGGGAAGACATGACCAGATGTGATTACGTAGGAAATTACCAGAGGTAATTAGGGAAGACATGACCAGATGTGATTACGTAGGAAATTACCTGAGGTAATTAGGGAAGACATGACCAGATGTGATTACGTAGGAAATTACCTGAGGTAATTAGCTAAGACATGACCAGATGTGATTACGTAGGAAATTACCCGAGGTAATTAGGGAAGACATGACCAGATGTGATTACGTAGGAAATTACCCGAGGTAATTAGGGAAGACATGACCAGATGTGATTACGTAGGAAATTACCAGAGGTAATTAGGGAAGACATGACCAGATGTGATTACGTAGGAAATTACCTGAGGTAATTAGGGAAGACATGACCAGATGTGATTACGTAGGAAATTACCAGAGGTAATTTGGTAAGAAATGACCAGATGTGATTACGTAGGATATTACCTGAGGTAATTAGGGAAGACATGACCAGATGTGATTACGTAGGAAATTACCAGAGGTAATTAGGGAAGACATGACCAGATGTGATTACGTAGGAAATTACCTGAGGTAATTAGCTAAGACATGACCAGATGTGATTACGTAGGAAATTACCAGAGGTAATTAGGGAAGACATGACCAGATGTGATTACGTAGGAAATTACCAGAGGTAATTAGGGAAGACATGACCAGATGTGATTACGTAGGAAATTACCAGAGGTAATTAGGGAAGACATGACCAGATGTGATTACGTAGGAAATTACCTGAGGTAATTAGCTAAGACATGACCAGATGTGATTACGTAGGAAATTACCAGAGGTAATTTGGTAAGAAATGACCAGATGTGATTACGTAGGATATTACCTGAGGTAATTACGGAGGAATTTATCAGAGGTAATTACAAAGGACATGACCAGAGGTAATTGCTTGTGGATTTACTAAATATAATAACATATAAAATATCCTAAGGTAATTACGTAGGAAATTACCAAAGTCTAATTATGTAGGAAATTACCAAAGTCTAATTATGTAGGAAATTAACAAAGGTAATTATATAGGAAATTACCAGAGGTATTATGTGGGAAATTACCTAAGATAATTACATAAGAACCAATGGTAATTACATATTAAGCAAAGGTGATTACGAAGAAAATTAGGACAAAGTTGTCCTTTGGACCATGGAACATTCTACAAAAAAGCTATTGGCATTTGAGAGAGAGAGAGAGAGAGAGAGAGAGAGAGAGAGAGAGAGAGAGAGAGAGAGAGAGAGAGAGAGAGAGAGAGAGAGGCTTATATAAAATTGTTGTTGGATTCCAAATGATCTTAGCAACAAGGGTGAAATGAGATGACTTTTATCTATCTCATTAATTATTTTATCGGAATATGTAATCTTTCTTTGTAATGTAAGTCCATCATTTTTTAACATAGCAAAAAAATTATTTGTTTTTGACATCAACTATATGGAAAGCTTTGGATTTTTTCTTTTAATTTTTTTTTTGTATGTTTTTTTAAACCAATTTTGATTGTGTCAATTACTTAATTAAGGCAGTCCATTGTTACATATGACAACATTCGATGGTGTTAGTAGGATAGCGCTCTCTCTCTCTCTCTCTCTCTCTCTCTCTCTCTCTCTCTCTCTCTCTCTCTCTCTCTCTCTCTCTCTCTTCAAAATAGGAAGCATTCGATGAGGTTTTCAGATCCATCGGTTTAATCTAAAAAAATGAAGTCGAATTTCAATGATATAGGATTAAAGACTTATTGTTTTCGTTTACTACAAAGCTCAAACTATCTGGAACTCCATTCACCCTCACAGATGATCGCTAAAGGCAAGGGCAGCATCATCAACATGTCGTCTGCTGCCAGCACTCTGAGGGGCATTGAGGCCAGATGTGTGTATGGAGCCACGAAGGCAGCTGTGATAGGCCTGACCAAGGGCGTAGCTAGGGACTTCGTCCGTCAAGGCATCCGGTAAATAATAGTAATTAAGTTTCTTTATATAATATGGTCTATTATTAGTAGTGGTATTACTTGGTAAGCTACAACCCTAGTTGGAGAAGGAAGTTGATATAAGTCTAGGGGCTCCAACTAGGAAAATAGCCCAGTGAGGAAACGATGATTATTATTTTCACTTGCTAAGCTACAACCCTAGTTGAAAAAAAAAACAGGTTGCTATAAGCCCCAGGGGTCCAACAAGGAAAATATCCCAGTGAGGAAAGGATGATTATTATTTTTTACCAGCTAAACTAAAACCTTAATTGGAAAAACAGGTTGCTATAAGGCCCAGGGCTCCAACAAGGAACATAGGGAAACAGGTAGATTCGTGTGCCCGAGTGTACACTCAAGCATGAGAACTCTAACACAAGACAGTTGGTAGATCCATGGAAGACCATGGTACAGAGGCTATGGCACTACCCAAGAGTAGATAACAATGGTTTGATTTTGGAGTGTCGTCCTTCTAGAATCCCACATATGGTTGTAGATTTGGTATGTGTGACTACAAACCTATCTTATACAAAGACATAAAATGCGTTAGCATGGTTTCTTAGAAATATCATACCTTGGAAGTTTAAAAGTAATATTTATAAAAAAAAAAAAAAAGCTATAATAACAATATTCATAATTAGATTTCATTAGTAGTTGTTTTTAGTTGACTTTATTAAATAAATTCCAGTAAATTCTCAGGAAACATCTGACAGTTGTAATAGTAGCAGGTAACCAAAAATAATCGTTTGACAACGTTGCCTGTACAAAAACAAAGTTGCTAAGCTTGTAAACACGTGACCAAAAGCATTTTCATTAATTTTACGAAATGTTGTACAGAAAATGATTGTTATTTGCCTAATAGAACTCCTTAATATCAATAAATAAAATTTTAAAAAATGATTACACATTTACAAGCTCAGCGACTGTGCCTTATAGGCAGTGTTGCCAACAGTTTCTCTTTTGCTACACAGCGTTAACTGCTACAGTTACAGCTGTCATTTGTCTCCTAAGCTTCCCGTGAAGTGTACCGGAATTAATGAAGCCAACTGTGTACCGAAAACATAGTAGTAAGCCAGACAATCTGTATTCAAACTCCTATAACTATTGATTTGAAATCAAAGGTTTCTGTAATCAAATATAGGTAACGCTAAACATAACATCATTCCAATGTAATCTTTGCTGGGAAGGATTCAACACTTGGTGATTAAATTCTAAAATAATTATATGTTAAAAATCCTGGAATTAAAAAACAATTTTCTTTCTGCAGATGCAATGTTATTTGCCCATCACCTGTAGCTACACCGAGTTTCTCTGAACGAGCGGAAGATAAGAGTGATTCTGATAAAGTAAGTGGTTTTTTTTTTTTTTTTTTTTTTCTTCCTGAATTCAAAATTTTCTGATTTTTTTTTTCTGAATTCAAAATTTTCTGATAAAGTAAGTTTTTTTTTTTTTTTTTTTTTTTTCTGAATTCGAAATTTACCGTAAATGCTTATCGTGTTATCAGAAAATGTTTCTTGGCTCGACACTGGAAATAAAATAGATTTAATGAGTATATTTTCGATGAATGCATAAAAATTGTTTCTTGGCTCGACGCTGGAAATAAAATAGATTTAATGAGTATATTTTCGATGAATGCATAAAAATTGTTTCTTGGCTCGACGCTGGAAATAAAACAGATTTAATGAGTATATTTTCGATGAATGCATAAAAATTGTTTCTTGCCTCGACGCTGGAAATAAAACAGATTTAATGAGTATATTTTCGATGAATGCATAAAAATTGTTTCTTGCCTCGACGCTGGAAATAAAATAGATTTAATGAGTATATTTTCGATGAATGCATAAAAATTGTTTCTTGGCTCGACGCTGGAAATAAAATATATTTAATGAGTATATTTTCGATGAATGCATTAAAAATTGTTTCTTGGCTCGACGCTGGAAATAAAATATATTTAATGAGTATATTTTCGATGAATGCATTAAAAATTGTTTCTTGGCTCGACGCTGGAAATAAAACAGATTTAATGAGTATATTTTCGATGAATGCATTAAAAATTGTTTCTTGGCTCGACGCTGGAAATAAAATATATTTAATGAGTATATTTTCGATGAAGGCATCAAAATTGTTTCTTGGCTCGACGCTGGAAATAAAATATATTTAATGAGTATATTTTCGATGAAGGCATCAAAATTGTTCCTTGGCTCGACACTGGAAATAAAACATATTTAATGAGTATATTTTCGATGAAGGCATCAAAATTGTTTCTTGGCTCGACACTGGAAATAAAATATATTTAATGAGTATATTTTCGATGAAGGCATAAAAATTGTTTCTTGCCTCGACACTGGAAATAAAATAGATTTAATGAGTATATTTTCGATGAAGGCATAAAAATTGTTTCTTGGCTCGACGCTGGAAATAAAATAGATTTAATGAGTATATTTTCGATGAATGCATAAAAATTGTTTCTTGGCTCGACGCTGGAAATAAAATAGATTTAATGAGTATATTTTCGATGAATGCATAAAAATTGTTTCTTGGCTCGACGCTGGAAATAAAATAGATTTAATGAGTATATTTTCGATGAATGCATAAAAATTGTTTCTTGGCTCGACGCTGGAAATAAAATAGATTTAATGAGTATATTTTCGATGAATGCATAAAAATTGTTTCTTGGCTCGACGCTGGAAATAAAATAGATTTAATGAGTATATTTTCGATGAATGCATAAAAATTGTTTCTTGGCTCGACGCTGGAAATAAAACAGATTTAATGAGTATATTTTCGATGAATGCATAAAAATTGTTTCTTGCCTCGACGCTGGAAATAAAATAGATTTAATGAGTATATTTTCGATGAATGCATAAAAATTGTTTCTTGGCTCGACGCTGGAAATAAAATAGATTTAATGAGTATATTTTCGATGAATGCATAAAAATTGTTTCTTGGCTCGACGCTGGAAATAAAATAGATTTAATGAGTATATTTTCGATGAATGCATAAAAATTGTTTCTTGGCTCGACGCTGGAAATAAAATAGATTTAATGAGTATATTTTCGATGAATGCATAAAAATTGTTTCTTGGGTCGACGCTGGAAATAAAATAGATTTAATGAGTATATTTTCGATGAATGCATAAAAATTGTTTCTTGGCTCGACGCTGGAAATAAAATAGATTTAATGAGTATATTTTCGATGAATGCATAAAAATTGTTTCTTGGCTCGACGCTGGAAATAAAATAGATTTAATGAGTATATTTTCGATGAATGCATAAAAATCGTTTCTTGGCTCGACGCTGGAAATAAAATATATTTAATGAGTATATTTTCGACGAATGCATAAAAATTATGTTCCAAAATATCGATGTGTGTTCAGACAGGCTCAAATTTCTTTTTTTTCATTTTAGTTGTTTTCGAGTTCCTATGTGTGTAATTATCAATTTTCTTTCATTTGGCTTGGAAGAATAATAAAGCTTTTATCATTAAACGTTCCTCATATTATTATTATTATTATTATTATTATTATTATTATTATCCAAGCTACAACCCTAATTGGAAAAGCAAGATGCTATAAGCCCAGGGGCTCCAATAGGGAAAAATAGCCCAGTGAGGAAAGGAAATAAGGAAATAAATAAATGAAGAGAACAAATTAACAATAAATCATTCTAAAAAAACAGTAACAACGACATAAACTGGAATAATAAGACTTGACCCTTAAAAACAGACATTACTTTATCTTTAGGACCACATTGAATATTTGGAGACGAAATTGATTGGCAGGCTAGCTACAACCCAGGAGGTGGCTAACTTGTGCTTGTATCTGGCATCCGATGAGGTAAGAACTGAAATGCCTGAATGATCGGCTAAAAAAAAAAAAAAAAAAAAAAAAAAAAAAAAAAAAAAAAAAAAAAAAAAAAAAGAGAGAGAGAGAGAGAGAGAGAGAGAGAGAGAGAGAGAGAGAGAGAGAGAGAGAGAGAGAGAGAGAACATGATATTATTTGTACCTTGAGGTATGGTTGTCGTTCTTATAAGTAATTGAAGTAATTCGAAGATATTCATTATTTTTCTATTTTTCATATGTATATATATATATACATATATATAAATAGAGAGAGAGAACCTGCTCTCTCTCTCTCTCTCTCTCTCTCTCTCTCTCTCTCTCTCTCTCTCTCTCTCTCTCTCTCTATATAAATATATATATATATATATATACACATGTAGATATATATATATATATATATATATATATATATAAATAAATACATATATATATATATATATATATATAGAGAGAGAGAGAGAGAGAGAGAGAGAGAGAGAGAGAGAGAGAGAGAGAGAGAGAGAGAGAGAGAGAAAGAGAGAGAGAGAGAATTTACATATATATATATATATATATATATATATATATATATATATATATATATATATATATCAGCCTTTGTCAATTAAATCCTTTTCAACTAATAATCTCTACTCGTCTCCCCCAGTCATCGTATCACACGGGGAACGTCTTTACTATCGATGGAGGTTTTACTCTCTAAACGAAAGTATCAAATAGAAGAAGTACTAGTCCGGGCCACCCATACTAGGTTGGTTTGCTGTGAGCGATCAGACTTAAGTCTCCCAACATCACCAATGTAAGCTATCTATGCAGTTGCTAGAGTGGGGATGAAAATGGACAATCCCTAGACGTGGCCAAAATATGTCTGAGGCCTTTTTCCTGCAGTGAACTAGAAGCATCTGCATTTGTTGTTGTTGTTTTTGTTGTTGTTGTGTGTTAGTATTGAAACCGTATAAATAATTCACTTATTGTTTATATAATCTAGCTCAAATGAAACATTGACATTAATAAAAAAAAAACTTTGATTTTGTTCTGATATAAAATGTACATATCTGATAGAGACATTTTTAGTGAAAAACACCATTAAAAATATATGTATAAATAAAATAAGTGATTAAATAAATGAAAATATACTAATTGTTTTTCTATTATCGTACTTATCATTGATGATTTACACAAATACAACAGTGTTCAAATTATTCTATTTTATTTTAATTGTTCATTACTTCTCTTGTAGTTTATTTATATTCTTATTTCCTTCCCTCATTGGGCTATTTTTCCCTGTTGGAGCCCTTGGGCTTATAACAACCTGCTTTCCCAACTTGTGTTGTAGCTTAGTAAGTAAGTAAGTAAGTAATAATAATAATAATAATAATAATAATAATAATAATAATAATAATAATAATGATAATAATAAAAATAATAATGATAACAATAATAATAATAATAATAATAATAATAATAATAATAATAATAATAATAATAACAATAATAATAATAAGTTACCGTATTGCTTGAATATAACCAAAAAATGAAAAATGAAAAAAATATACTAAAATATTAAAATAAAATATAAGACATATTCATCGAATCATGAAAGATCCAATTTAATGTTGTTGTTGTTATTAAAATATTTTATTTCAGTTTAGCCCAGTGAAAAAGGAAATAAAGAAATAAATAAACTGCAAGAGAAGTAATGAACAAATAAAATAAAATATTTCAAGAGGATTAACAACATTAAAATGGATTTTTCATAAGTACACTATAAAAAGACTTACGTAAGCCTTATGTATATAATTTTCACTTGTAACCCAATGTATTTTTTTAAGTTTTTAAAAAGTTTGTTATTCAATATTTGAGTTCTGCAAATCACAATTCACAAAACATTTGTGTTTCAAGTGAGGCCTATCAATACCTTGTCACGTATAATCAAACAGATAAAATTCAGGACTCATAATAATGTACAAGAAAATATTTATATGGAATGGATCTATAAATGTCAAATAACGTCCATTTGTCAGGAACAAGGTAAAAGAAGACTGATTTATAATGCATGAATGCAGTAGCCTAGATATCCGACTATGAATTCGTTGCTTTCATACTCAGCCACTCAGTAGTATTGGCGCCACCGGAGCGAGAACAACTTCTGCCTCTGGTCCGTTGGAGATGTGGTCTCACAACGCGGTCTTTCAGAGTTTCAGTGCAGTTCGGAAAGCTTCATCCAATGACACACACATAAACTTTCCTCGAAACACAAATTAGAAAATGCTCAGGATACGGAGTGGAATATAAGGAAATTGAATTATGAATTATATCTAAATCTGTAGCGAGTAGAATGTTGAATGGGCTTACGAAATATGAATATACAGACAAATTAGCAATCTTTTTTAAGACGAATAACAAGCAGGTGTGTTGCAAGATGCCATCATCAGGTTCGATGATAGATTAAGAGACATTTGATTATGAAGTTCGTTTTGGTACTCATTTTGGTTCTTGACAATTGCCATCAGTCCTCTCAGCAAGGTAAGTGAATAAAAAAAATGATTGGTAACTAGATGGGCACTCGGTAGACCCCAGACCTCCGCCGCGGCAGCTTATTTCTCGACCTTTTGCTCGACCTTGACCTTTGACCTTAACGAGTATTAATTGGCGAGGATTTTCATACACTCAAATATGAACCAAGTTTGAAGTCTCTGTGACGACGATATCCAAACTTATGGCTGATTACGTGAATTGGATATTTTGCTTGACCGTGACCTTGACCTTTGACCTTGACCTTCCAAAACTTAATCATAGGCAACTTTTTACATAGCACGTAATCCATGCAAATTTCATTACTCTATGATTAAAACTGTGGCCAGGAAGCTTTTTACAAACAAACACACACACAAACAGGGGGGAAACATAACCTCTTTCCAACTTCGTTGGCGGAAGTAATTATCAGGCATCATAACAGCAATGGTCATTGATGCCGGTTAGAGTATGCTTAATAAAAGATTAATGATTCAGATAAACAAACTAATAAAATGAATAAATAGCTTAACAATGAAACATTTAAAATCTAAAATATCATTTAAAAACGAGTAATAAGTCCAGCTTCCAATATGAACTTAAAATTACTAATGGCAACATAAACCAAGTCGTCTTCATTTGTATTTTCAAGAAAATGTTGCTACGACAATTTTAGTCAAAATTTTTTTTATTAACTAAATTACGCAGCTTATCTTTAAATGTATATTTAAAATAGTTTAAGTAATTCTAGTTACACCAGCACTGTTAGAAAAAACCGTAATTGTAATCGGAAACTCTCCGTAAAAATATACTGTTTTCAACCGTATTTCAGTCAAATACAGGCGACCGTAATTTTACGTTATTTGGTTATTATCTTTTTAAGGATTGGTGACCGTAATATCATTCCTTTACGTCAATAAATCCGTTTTTAAAAAGGTAAAAATCCGGGAATAACTGTTGCCAGACTTTTAGTTTTTTTTTTTTTTAATGCAAATTTTTAACAATCAAGGTAATCCTATAGTCATTTTTTTTTAATGAGACGCATTTGCATCGACTATATATCCCTTTTAGCTCGGAAAAAAATTTCATGCTTCCTCATTGGTTAGAACTATCTTGTCCAACCAATCAGCGAGCAGGAAACGTTTCCAAGCTAAAAGGGCACCCCTGCCAGTCGGTGCAAATCTGCTTCGCTAAAAAAGAATTGACTATAGTTTATGCTTGTATTAGTTTAAGATATTTTAAGTATAACTACAAGAAAATCTAATAATTCTATCCTTTTTTCGACTATTATTTTCCTGTCTGGTCTTCAACTGTTGATTCTCATCTTAATTTGTTGGAGAAGAACTTACGGTCTATTAAATTTCTTATTCCTGATCTAGATATTAATCTCTGCCACCGTCGTTCAATTAGTTCGTTATGCATGTTGCATAAGATTTTTCATAATTCTGACCATCCTTTACATTCAGATCTTCCCGGACAGTTCCATCCTGTTCGTAATACTAGGTGCGCAGTTAATTCTAAAAGCCAGGCCTTCTCCAACATGAGGTACAATACGACACGGTATTCTAGAATTTTCATTCCGGCTGTGACCAAGTTATGGAATGATCTTCTTAATCGGGTAGTTCAAGCTTGAAGCAAATGTTTTTATGTTGAACAGGCTGACATAAGTCCTTTTATAGTTTATATATGAAATATATGTTTTAATGTTGTTACTGTTTTTAGAATATCTTATTCTAATTGTTCATTACTTCTCATATAGTTTATTTATTTCCTTGTTTCCTTTCCTCATTGGACTACTTTTTCCTGTTGGAGCCCTTGATGGGCTTATAGCATCCTGCTATTCCAACTAGGACTGTAGCTTACCTAATAATGATAATAATAA
>NC_090761.1:63348643-63353643 GCF_036898095.1 Palaemon carinicauda | reverse complement strand
ATATACATAAATATATATATATATATATATATATAAAATGCGGTACAAAATATCTAAGTTCTATAATGTATAAAATATCCACATCTCAATTGGACGAGATACTAAGACCCTCTTCCAATATTGATATTATTGCGAAAGTTCTAAGTATTATTTACATTTACTTGATAAATTATAGTCGTAACACGAATATGTTTCTTTGGAGACTTGGTAAAATATTTCGAGTATTAGAATGCAGTTATCGATTTCGGAAAAAGATAAATAATAATCCTTGAGAAATATTAGTTTGCTTCAATGGCAGTCTGTTGATTCTTCTAAGTTAGTAGAGGTATATTTCATTATTATTATTATTATTATTATTATTATTATTATTATTATTATTATTGTTGTTATTAATATTATTATTATTATTATTATTATCATTATTATTATTATTTTTTTTATTATTATTACAAGCCAAGCTACAACCCTACAACCCATGCTGGAAAAGCAGGATGCTATAACCCCAAGGGCTCCAACAGGAAAAAATAACCCAGTGAGGAAAGAAAATAAAGAAATAAATTACGCGAGAAGTAATGAATAATTAATATAAAATATCTTAATATCACTAAAACATAAAATAGATCTCTCACATATAAACTATGAAGAGAGACGTATGTTAGTCTCTTCAACGTTAAAACATTCGCAGCAAATTTGAACTTTTCAAGTTCCAATGATTTATATCAGTAGATAATGTTCTATACATCAATTTTTAATTAAGCAGTCAGTAAGTTTTGTTTAATAACTATTCTAGATAATTAAATCATCTAGATAATGAATTTTCAAATGCAATATAAGAAAAAAATATTTTTACTTTATCGTCTACAATACTCCACATAATGAATTTTCAAATACAGTATAAGAAATACCAAAGATTTTACTTTATCTATCTACGGTGGCCACTTTTAGCATTAATACTCTGAATGAAAAAAAAAAAAAAAGTTCTATGCAGTCTCCGGCATACATTTTTTTTATAAAGTACGACGAAATTTTAGCATGAAAATGATGAATGCGTATTCTGTACGATAATTCTTTTATCACAACTTTATTCGTGGAGACACAAAAATGTATTGTATTTCAAAATATCCCGAATCTATAACATATTCAAGAACTGACAGAGAGAGAGAGAGAGAGAGAGAGAGAGAGAGAGAGAGAGAGAGACATTTTTTATGTGTTTATCTTCTTCGTATACAAAGTTTACAAATGTCTTCACACTCCATTACTACTACTACTACTACTACTACTACTACTACTACTACTAATAATAATAATAATAATAATAACAAAAAGTAGCAAGTTTAAATTTACCTCTCTCAAGCCAGACTTACGAGTGAAGATGAATTAAATCGTTTTATATAAAGTATTGTCATAAAAATACCCATTAATTACAAGTCTCTCATCTCAAAATTCGACTCAAATCGAAAGTAACACTCCATAGAAAATTTCAAAATGCACAGACTCTTCCTTATGAAAATATCATGAAATTGTACAACCTTCAAAAAAAAAAAAAAAAAAAAAAAAAAAAACTCTTTCCTTTTCTTGTCAATCTTCTCTAAATCATCTTTCTATTAATAATTTTCCCGATTCATCAAACATTTCTTATACCAAAGAACGTCACCTGACGATCTGCCGGACTAGGATTCGGGTTCCGCTCAAGCTCGATAGTTTATTGTAGTGTCTGCAAACTAACTATCCTTTTGAGCTAAAGATGTGGGGGGTAGCCTATAGGTCTACCTGCTGAGCCATCAGCAGCCATTGACTGGCTCTCCCTGGTCCCAGCCTTGGTGGAGAGTGGGCTTGGGCACTGATCATATGTATATATGGTCAGTCTCTAGGCCATTGTCACTGTCCCTTGTCTATGTCATTCATTAGCGACCTTCTCCTTCTATAAACTTTTGTACACGGCCATTGACACTTAAAAAAAATTGCACTGTTAAATTTCCTATATTTTTATCAATACTTTTAAAACTTTTATATTATGTATAGTTTCTCTGTGTACTTGATGCTATGTATTATCCTTAACGTGATTATTAATACCCAATGTATAAATTGGAAATAAAGAATTATTATTATTATTATTATTATTATTATTATTATTATTATTATTGTTGTACGCTTCAGATAAAAACACGGTATGTGGGACAATTACTCCCACCAAAATGACATGAAAATCATGCTTCACTTTGCACATCTAATCGATTCCAATCATAGAGTAATCTAACTTCTTTTCTCTCTAAGGCTGCCACATAATCAGAAATACCCTCAGTTACAATGTGCTCTTTTTTTTATGTTTATTAGTATAGCGTGAGACAACTCTACGCTTTAGTATTTTCTATGCATCGATAACGAACGAAGCGAAATATTTTTGTAACTACAGAAGTTGTGGTGTGTAACTGTACAAAGGTTGCATTATCTCCGCTATGTGATAAAGAACAAGTGTCTCTGTATATATATATACACACACACACATATACATATATATATATATATATATAATTTTTTTCCGGTCACGCTGACGGGCATTGCCAAACGTATGATTACTCGGTAGAGGGGATGGGAAGGGTTGAATGTGTGTATATATATATATAGTATATATACATACATATATATACATATATATATATATATATATACATATATATATATATATATATGTATATATATATGTACAAATATAGATATAAACATATATATATATATATACATGCACACATATATATATATATATATATAAATATATATATATATGTATATATACATATATATATATATAATATGTATATACATATGCATATATATAATATATATATATATATATATATATCACTAACAAAATTTTTTCTTTATGCAATTTTGAGGAAGTAAATTTTCCTGATTTTACGTTATATTGTAGAGGACGTTTGTTGTTAAATTAGATAACTTCAGGAAAGCTTTTATAACAAAGTTATAACATCAATTACTTTGAAAGCTTTCTGCATTTGACTGTCATGTTACAATTAACAACTATATTAACATCAGTCAATACACTAATAGATAATATTAAATTACATCAAAATTGATTTCTTAATCATTACACTATCATGCACCAGCATTAGTTATTCATCCATTAAGCAGCAAAGTTAGTAGCAATTGTATTCTTATATTAGAAGCCACTCAAAGCAGACATTGGAAGCACACGCATTGGATCGTTGTTTCAAGAGAGAGAGAGAGAGAGAGAGAGGAGAGAGAGAGAGAGGGCAGTCATGAAGCAAACACAAAATTAGTTTGCATCAAAACCAACATCCTTTCACACAATCAACTGAGTAGAGAGAGAGAGAGAGAGAGAGAGAGAGAGAGAGAGAGAGCAGTCATGAAGCAAACACAAAATTAGTTTGCATCAAAAACAAACATCCTTTCACACAATCAACTGAGTACAGAGAGAGAGAGAGAGAGAGAGAGAGAGAGGGGGGGGGCAGTCATGAAGCAAACGTTAAATTAGTTTGCATCAAAACCAACATCCTTTCACACAATCAACTGAGTAGAGAGAGAGAGAGAGAGAGAGAGAGAGAGAGAGAGAGAGAGACTAGATATTAGTTTGAGTTTAACTAACAAACTTTCACACAATCACCTATCCACCTACGGATAGTCTGCTATAAAATAGATAGGACACTTTTGATAGTTGCATCGCATGAGTGACTTGTATGTCATTAAACCTTTGCTACGCACTCAACATCACGTGTTCGAACCAAAGTGATATCAATTCGAACTGAATAATCAAAAAGCTTTCAGGAATGTATATGGGTCCAGCTTTATGCAATAACATCACTGGTTTTTTTTAAAGGTCGCTCATGAATGGCAGAGGCAAGGGATAGTGACATTGCCCTATCAAGCAGGACAATGTCCTAGAGACTGACCATATATCATATGATCAGCGCCCAAGCCCCCTCTCCACACAAGCTAGACTAGGGAGGGCCAGGCAGTGGTTGCTGATGACTCAGCAGATAGACCTATAGGCTCCCCTAAACCCTCCAACCTTAGCTCACAAAGATGGCAAGGTTGCAGACACTAATGGCACTAACGAATCTGAGCGGGACTCGAACCCCCGTCTGGCAAACACCAGGCAGAGACGTTACCAATCAGGCCACAACAATCCTAAAGGTGGTCATCAGTTGAACAGCTGACATAATTGAGTCGTACCCTTCCCGCTCTAAGGTTTAAAGGTCGATCATGAATGGCAGAGGTAAGGGACAGTGACAATGTTCGAGCAGGACAATGCCACAGAGACTGACCATATATACGTATGATCAACTCCCAAGCCTCCTTTCCATCAACCTGGGCTTACAGCATCCTGTTTTTCCAACTAGGGTAGTAGCTTAGCAAATAATAATAATAATAATAATAATAATAATAATACAGGGTTGTGGTAGCCTATTGGACATATCGCTCCCTTGTGATCAGCTGGACTGAGGTTCGAGTCCCGCTAAATAGTGTCTACAACCTCACCATCCTTTTGAGCTAGGGATGAGTCATTATCAGCCATCCCCCATCCCCAGACACTCCCTGGTCCTACCTTGGGTGGGGAGAAGGCTTGGGCGCTGATCGTATGTATACTAGGTACGATCAGTCTCTAGGCCATTCAAAACCTTTAAAATGCAATACTCTGAGATAAAAGGCCACAAGGAACTTTATATATATATATATATATATATATATAATATATAATATATATATATATACATATATATATATGTGTGTGTGTGTGTGTGTGTGTGTGTGATTTTTTGTTTCTAATTCTCACTCTCGAATGAAAAATAGTTGCATATAGTGGCACTCGTATAAATCTGCAGTTAACAGAACGATGACAATTTACCTGGTCATGATAAATTTTCAGTACGAAGACAGGCAATGAGGAGCAAGAAATTTTGTTTGTATTTAATATGCAGATGTTTCTTATCATTTTCATGAATTGGTTGTTTCTTTTGTGA
>NC_090761.1:63320721-63345721 GCF_036898095.1 Palaemon carinicauda | reverse complement strand
CAGCAGAGCACAGACCCCCGTCACAGCAGTTTATTTCCCGACCTTTTTCTCGATCTTGACCTTGACCTTTGACCTTAACATGTATTAATTGGCGTGGATTTTCATGCACTCGAATATGAACCAAGCTTGAAGTCTCTGTGACAAAGATATCCAAACTTATGCCTAATCATGTGCATTGGACATTTTGCTTGACCGTGACCTTGACCTTCAAAAATTTCCAGCTTTTTATATAAAAATTAATTCCCGGCAAGTTCCATTACTCTACTATTAAAAATAATGGCAACAAAGCTGTTAAAAAACAAACATACAAACGGGGGCGAAAACATAACCTCCTTCCGATTCGTTGGCGGAGGTAAATATCCGATAATTGCGTGTACATAAGCATGTACAAACATACACTTATAAAGTTAACGAGCTTCTGTGCATATCCAAGTCTCATATATCCCCGACTCGATCCCTTCCAGTCCGGTATGGGACAGGAACCATTGTGGTTCCTTAACACCATCGATTGAATAAATATGTGAGCAGCCTGAAGAGACAAAAAGGATAGTGGAAACGCCTTGCGTGGTGTGAGAAAACATCGCATGAATTGTCCACTGGATTTGTACTTTCTTATGCATGGCAAAGAATAGAAGCTTAAGAACCCATTTATGACATACTTGTAGATGGGAGACTGTGTACCTTTGAAAGTCATATATATTAATACTGCAATTGTTAAGGTTTGGGTGGACAGTTTTATTAGTCTACTAATCTATTTGTATATGATTTATGCTAATCTATTTGTACCTGATTTATATGGAAAAAATGTGGATGTATGAAATAAAGGTTGGATGAAAGTGGATGTATGAAAAAAAAAAACGGTTGGATGAAAATGGTGTGTGAAAAAAAGGTTAGGTGAAAGTGGATTTGTGAAAAAAAGGTTGGACGAAAGTGGGTGTATGAAAAAAAAAATTTGGATGAAAGTGGATGTATGAAATAAAAGGTTGGATGAAAGTGGATGTATAAAATAAAAGGTTGGATGAAAGTGGATGTATGAAAAAAACGGTTGGATGAAAATGGTGTGAAAAAAAGTTTGGATGAAAGTGGATGTATGAAAAAAAGGTTGGATGAAAGTGGATGTATGAAAAAAAAAACGGTTGGATGAAAATGGTGTGTGAAAAAAAGGTTAGGTGAAAGTGGATTTGTGAAAAAAAAAGGTTGGATGAAAGTGGGTGTATGAAAAAAAAATTTGGAGGAAAGTGGATGTATGAAATAAAAGGTTGGATGAAAGTGGATGTATGAAATAAAAGGTTGGATGAAAGTGGATGTATGAAAAAAACGGTTGGATGAAAATGGTGTGAAAAAAAGTTTGGATGAAAGTGGATGTATGAAAAAAAGGTTGTATGAAGGTGAATGTATGAAAAAAAGGTTGGATGAAAGTGAATGTATGAAAAAATGGTTGGATGAAAGTGAATGTATGAAAAAAAGGTTGGATGAAAGTGAATGTATGAAAAAAAGTTTGGATGAAAGTGAATGTATGAAAAAAAGGTTGGATGAAAGTGAATGTATGAAAATAAAAACGAATGGATGAAGGTAAATTCATGGAAAAAAAGGTTCGATGAAGGTAGATTTATGAAAAAAAAGGTTGGATGAAGGTAGATTTATGAAAAAAATAACGTTGGATGAAGATAGATTTATAAAAAAAAAAAAAACGGTTCGATGAAGACTGATGACTTTTCAATGCAATGCTGTACTATTTCAGGGGAAATTTAAATGAATAGGAAGAGGCAGGTGAACGCAAAAGTTTGGAAAAAAAAAAAAAAGACTCTGATGGTCTATGGAAACTAAAGCGAAAAACTATGAAGCGACTGTTGAGCCAACTTTCCTTTATGGATGTGATGTGTGGATGTTGAATTTAAGTTGATAATAAAAGACTGAAGTAATGAAATTGAGCCATTCAAATAGTATAGAGGCCATATGAAGAAGTGATAGGCTAAGAAATGAGGAAATACTTAAGAGTAATCATGTTGTGGAAGAGCGGGACACACAAGAAGTTCTTTTTCAAATTAGCAGTTAGAATAAGAATATGACAGAAACTGATGTGCTGATTGTTCTCACAGGCCATCCATTTTCCATAAAATTGTACTTTGAAGGGTGATAACCATAGATATTCTGTGTGAGGTAAAATCCCTGTCTTCAGAACGCAACAAAAGGATATTGAAGTGGATTTTGAGAGCATGTAGAGAGTAGGGCTAATATAAGGCCAGAGAACAGTTATTCATTTCATATCCATCTTTAAGCAACTAATGATTTTTAAAGGTTTAAAGGCCGCTCATGAATGGCAGAGATAAGGGACAGTCACATTCCCCCTATCAAGCAGGACAACGCCCTAGAGACCGACCATATATTCATATGATCAGCGCCCAAGCCCACTCTCCATCCAAGCTAGGACCAAGGAGGGACAGGCAATGGCTGCTGATAACACGGCAGGTAGACCTGTAGGCTCCCCTAAACCTACAATTCTTAGCTTAAAAGGATAGTGAGATTGCAACAACCAAAGAAACTAACGAGTTCGAGCGGGACTCGAACTCCAGCCTGGCACTCACTAGTCAGGGACGGTACCACATCGGCCACCACAACCCCTGGATAACATTAAAAGGCAATATTATCGGTTAACTATATTCATGGATTTACTTAATAGTTTAAATACTAGATACGTATATAAAAAGTAGTCTTGACGCGAATAGTCTTCAGTGTCGCAAAACTAACTGTAGGATCTAATTAACTTATGACTAATGTTATATATACAATGAAATTAACTTTTGACTAATGTTATATATACAATGAAATTAACTTTTGACTAATGTTATATATACAATGGAATTAACTTATGACTAATGTTATATATACAATGAAATTAACTTTTGACTAATGTTATATATATTGAAATTAACTTTTGACTAATGCTATATATACATTGAAATTAACTTTTGACTAATGCTATACATAAAATGGAATTCACTTTTGACTAATGTTATATATACAATGAAATTAACTTATGACTAATGTTATATATACAATGGAATTAACTTTTGACTAATGTTATATGTACAATGAAATTAACTTTTGACTAATGTTATATGTACAATGAAATTAACTTATGACTAATGTTATATATACAATGAAATTAACTTTTGACTAATGTTATATATACAATGAAATTAACTTTTGACTAATGTTATATGTACAATGAAATTAAGTTTTGACTAATGTTATATATACAATGAAATTAACTTTTGACTAATGTTATATATACAATGAAATTAACTTTTGACTAATGTTATATATACAATGGAATTAACTTTTGACTAATGTTATATATACAATGAAATTAACTTTTGACTAATGTTATATGTACAATGGAATTAACTTTTGACTAATGCTATATATACATTGAAATTAACTTTTGACTAATGCTATACATAAAATGGAATTCACTTTTGACTAATGTTATATATACAACGGAATTCACTTTTGACTAATGTTATATATACAACGGAATTAACTTTTGACTAATGTTAAATATACAACGAAATTAACGTATGACTAATGATATATACAGTGGATTTAACTTTTGATTACAATGAAATTAACTTTTGACTAATGCTATAAATAAAATGGAATCAACTTTTGACTAATGCTATGTATACAAAAAAAAAATCAAAATCGAATGGAACGTTTGTACATTATTATGGAACTAGTGTGTGTGTATATATATATATATATATATATATATATATATATATATATATATATATACATACATATATATATATATATATATATATATATATATATATATATATATACATATAAAGTCTTATACACACTAATAAAAACCCATTTCCCGCAGACAAACTTTACATAACTCGCAAAGTTAATATTAGCAGACAAGGCTATGCAAAAATAAACACAGCAGAAAATATATAACCTGATCATTAATGTAATATTCAGTTAGGTATGTTTGCCACCCTTGGTTCCAAAACACATCGCCTCTGAAATATGACATCCGCCAGAAAGCATAAATAAACAATTGGAGAGAGACAGAGTACTAGAGGTAGTTTAACATATGTCAGCTTACGCTTCTATGATTTGATGGAGTCATTATTCATGAGAATGGGGGATAAACATCTCTTTGGCACTGAAAGCCAACTTATGACGTAGTTATTCTCGATTATGATATATACCATGCACCGTTATTACACGTCTTTGCAGAACATTGAACGAGAATAGTAAAGCGACTGGTGGTAAGGAGTCTATGATAGTAAGTTGTTGTGGGTTTTTTTTTATACTTATTGTCCTCAGTTTATGGTATTTTAAGCAAGCAATACTTACACACACATATACAACACATGCTTGCACGTAACCATACATAACATCATTCTAGGCTGGACAGGAGCTGAATTTACTTTTAATAACAAAAAAGTTTTCATTAGGGGAAAATATTCCTTTTGTTCAATTAGCCTTGCAGATAAGTAATGAATACACACACAAATATATATATATATATATATATATATATATATATATATATATATATATATATATATATATATGAATGTATATATATATATATTATATATATATTATATATATATATGTATGTATATATATATATATATATATATATATATATATATATATATATATATATATATATATATATATATATATCACTAGCAGTAACTAGTCCACTGAGGGCATAGGCCTCAGACCTTCCACTCGCGTCTATTCGTGGTCTTTCTATGCCAGTCTATACCAGAAAATTATCTTAGTTCGTCAATCCAACGTCTTCTTTTCTTTTCCCATATATATATATATATATATATATATATATATATATATATATATATATATATATATATATATATATATATATACATATACATATTATATATATATATACACACAAACATATTCACACTGTTATTTCAAATAAAGCTTCATAACTAATGTCGGGAAGTATTAAACATTGATACAGGATAATCAAGTATAATTAAAGAAACTGATTTGTACGCATCTTTTAATTATTTACGCACCAAGTCACCACACCTTATGAGTGGTTTTTTTTTTTACTAATGTCGCGTCTCTATAAAAACGATATCGAAGATTAATCTGCCATGAAGCGCTTGGTCAAAAACTGATTTTCCTGTGAAAAAGACATTTAAGAAAAGATGAATAAATCCAATGAATATAATTGATCATGTGTACATCAGGTGATATATCAACTGATTACTTAAAAAATTTAAAAGGGAAAAATATAGAAAAATAGCTTGTTTTTATCAGGGCGTAAAATGTTTTTTATATGAGCTGTATTAATTAATCGTTTACAAGAATTAAAAAGAAAAAATTAATAAAAAATAGCTTAATTTTTGAACATAAAGGACTTTATTAACTAATTATCTACAAAACTTGAAAGGAAAAATATAAAAAAAGCTTAGTTTTTCGCGTGTAAATTTTTGTGTACAGAACTGACTATTTACAAAATTTAAAACAAAAAATGAAAAATAAATAGTTTATTTTTTTCACTGATGTTGAAATTAAAAATGAATAGAGCTTCGAGACACTCCCTCGTGTCAAGGGAACATAAATATTCTCTTACCATTATTATCTGGTAATGTTTATTTGGCAAACATTACACGTAATGAAAATTGCCATCGACGTTCGCGAATTTATTGATGCTTACTGAGCGCGAATGCAAGAGGGCCAGGGTATACATTCTATATATAGCTCATTAAACCCTGGAAAGGTATGATGGGTCGTAAGCGACCCCTACAGCATTTTCAAAACCTGTTTTTCCCCCATAAATCATCAGCTGTCTCGAATATGGAAGTGATCGACCTGCAAGGGGTGACTAGTCTACATGCCATTGTCTGCTTTAGGACTGATTTTCGTCTAACTTCCCTCCTTCCCCGTTTTTTTATACCCCCCGGGGTCGACCTCGACCCTGCCATACCTTTATAGGGTTAAAATGCAAAGGGATCGGGTGATAGTTAATGCGATTATTTGGCTCCAAGCCATCTACACAAAATGACTCTTGTGGTAGTTTTACTGCACCGGGGATTCATCCATGACTCAGGATGCTGTAAGCCTAGGGGCTCCAACAGAGAAAATAGCCTAGTAAGGAAAGGAAACAAGGAAAAATAATTTTTTTTAAGAACAGCAATAATGCTAATATAAATATTTCCCATACAAACTACAAAAACTTTAACAAACAAGAGGGAGAGAAGCAGGATAGAACAGTGTGCCCGAGTGCACCCTCAAGCAAGAGAACTCTAACCTAAGACAGTGGAAGACCATGGTACAAAGACTATGGCTCCACCCAAGACAAGAGAATAATGGTTTGATTTTGGAGTGTCCTCCTAGAAGAGCTGCTTTAAAGGTAGTAGGTTGGCCTGGGCACCAACCGCCCGTTGAGATACTACCGCTAGAGAGTTATGAGGTCCTTTGACTGGCCAGACAGTACTACATAGGACCCTTCTCTCTGGTTACGGTTCTTTCCCTTTGCCTACACAGACACCGAATAATCTGGCCTATTCTTTACAGATTCTCCTCTGTCCTCATACACCTGACAACACTGAGATTACCAAACAATTCTTCTTCACCCAAGGGGTTAACTACTGCTCTGTAATTGTTCAGTGGCTACTTTCCTCTTGGTAAGGGTAGAAGAGACTCTTCTGCTATGGTAAGCAGCTCTTCTAGGAGAAGGACACTCCAAAATCAAACCATTGTTCTCTAGTCTTGGGTAGTGCCATAACCTCTGTACCATGGCCTTCCACTGTCTTGGGTTAGAGTTCTCTTGCTTGAGGGTACACTCGGGCACACTTCTATCTAGTTTCTATTCCTCTTCTTTTGTTGAAGTTTTTACAGTTTTTATAGGAAATATTTATTTTAATGTTGTTACTCTACATAAAATATTTTATTTTTCTTTATTTCTTTTCCTCACTGGGCTATTTTCCCTGTTGGAGCCCCTGGGCTTATAGCATCTCGCTTTTCCAACTAGGGTTGTAGCTTAGCATTTAATAATAATAATAATAATAATGCCGTAGCTAAGGAGTCTCTTCTACCCTTACCAAGAAGAAAGTGGCCCCTGAACAAATACAGTGGAGTAGTTACCCCCTTGAGAGAAGAAGAATTGTTTGGTAATCTCAGTGTTGTCATTATCATGAGAAGCAATAATCATTTACTGTTGTTATAAGGGTTGTGGTGGCCGATGTGGTAACGTCCCTGACTGGTGAACGCCAGACTGGGGTTCGAGTCCCGCTCAAATTCGTTAGTTTCTTTGGTCACTGCAACTTCACCATCCTTGTGAACTAAAGTTGGGGCCTTTGGAGGAGCTTATAGGCTATTTGCAGAGTCATCAGCAGCCATTGCCTGGCCATCCTTCGTCCTAACTTAGGTGGAGACGGGGCTTGGGTGCTGATCAAATGTATATATGGTCAGTCTCTAGGACATTGTCCTGCTTGATAGGGCAATGTCACTGTCCATGCGTCTGATATTCAAGAGCGGCCTTTAAACTATTCTGAGTCTAATATGATTTTATATACCCTTTAATAATAACGCCAGAGTATATAAGAGCATCAGCTGTTGAAATGATGAAATACATTATTGAACTATTAATTCACCACCTACATTTCGTTTTCAGGCAAAGAGGACCAAGATGGCGACCAAAAAGTGAAAGTGTTCAGTTTTCACCGAGGAATGTGGACAGTTCCTTCAGATAAGGTCTTCGTGAGGTTCAACTTTACGGATAATGTTGGGCCGGGTGTCATCTCTAAGCGTTTGTTACAGAATAAGGTCAGTTAATAATAGTAACATTGTCCCATTAGAATTGTTGATTGATAAAATCTATATAATTACTATTATTACTAGCTAAGCTACAATCCTATACTAATTTTTCTAAAGAGGCGCATTTGCGAAGACTCACAGGATTGCCCTTTTAGCGCGGAAAACTTTCCTGCTAAGTGATTGGTTGGACAAAATAATTCTAACGAATCAGCTAATAGGAAACTCTTCCGAGCTAAAAGGACACCCCTGAAAGTCGGTGCAAATGATCCTCATAAAAAAAAAAAAAAAAAGTATAGTTGGAAAATAAGGATCGTATAACTTGAAGATAAATCTTAATAAGATTGGAATTGGATAAATATGTGTTCTCAGAATATTTTTATGAACGTACTACCTGTAATTTTTAGAATTAACCTATATTTTCTATGTTTAACTTTAATTTTTTTTTCAGATTAGAGAAATTCGTGGACCTAAACACTCATCTTTCCTACTCCGTCTCCCACGATAACTTCGATATACTAGGGTTCTGTAAGTATGCGAAGAATGACTATTAAAGTCCTTCAAGGAGAAGGACACTCCAAAATCAAACAATTATTCTCTGGTCTTGGGTAGTGCCATAGCCACTGTACCATGATATTCCACTGTCTTGGGTTAGAGTTCTCTGCTTGACGATACACTCGGGCACACTATTCTATCATGTTTCTCTTAATCTTGTCATTTTGAAGTTTTCATTTTATTGTTATTTCCAAGTTTTGATTGTCTATATATGAAAGATTTATTTTTATGCCATAATTAGTCTTAAGCTTTTTGTAGTTTTTCCTTATTTTCTTTCCTCACTAGGCTATTTTCCCTATTGGAGCCCTTAGGCTTATTACATCCTGCTTTTCCAACTAAGGTTGTAGCTTAGGAAATAATAATAATAATAATAATAATAATAATAATAATAATAATAATAATAATAATAATAATAATGAATAAAAGTTCAGCTGGTTCTCAGTGACGTATAAAGGCTGTTGCAATTTGAATAACCTTGTTAGTTTGTGATCGTTTAAAGGTTTATTCACTGTGAAAAGGTTTTATATCTAACTTTATATACAATATCATACATTTATTAAACGAACTATCTTTACTTCAGATATCAGAAGGACACAGTTGAGGTTGCCATGTGATACGAATCAAATATTCATTTATTTATTTTTATTGTGTCCTTTTTATAATTTTCCCCAGTCAAAATTGGCTGAAAATTCCCATACTTTGATGAAAATCTTGTGTTTAGAAGGGCAAATGGAATTGAAAATAATCAAATGACATGAAACATATATATATATATATATATATATATATATATATATATATATATATATATATATATATATATATATATATGTATATATATATGCACACACACATATATATATATACATATAAATATATATATGCATATGTATGTGTATATATATATATATATATATATATAAATATAAATATATATATATATATATATATATATATATATATATATATATAAAGATCTATATTGCCCTAGAAATTAATGTAAAAATAATTTCTTCGTCAAAGTCTGCACAACCCCACGTTGCTCGTACTACAAATTTATCAATGAAACCTAGAGTGAATTAAATATCCTTTGTCTAAAATGATTTCCATACTAAAAATTTGTACGTGGAACCCAAATGCTGCTTACCCAATTATAAGAAAAGCAATTTAACATTATTGACACGGTCTGCATTTCCACTGTAGATATATATCTCGCTCATAAAAACAATGTTCTTTGTGCAATACTCTCTCTCTCTCTCTCTCTCTCTCTCTCTCTCTCTCTCTCTCTCTCTCTCTCTCTCTCTCTCTCTCTCTCTACCAACAACATTATTACTTGTTGATGAGGTATTGAGCCTCAGTTTTTAGTTCTCTCTCCCTCTCTCTCTCTCTCTCTCTCTCTCTCTCTCTCTCTCTCTCTCTCTCTCTCTCTCTCTCTACCAACAACATTATTACTTGTTGATGAGGTATTGAGCCTCAGTTTTTAGTTCGTTCTCTCTCTCTCTCTCTCTCTCTCTCTCTCTCTCTCTCTCTCTCTCTCTCTCTCTCTCTCTCCTCTCTCTCTCTCTCCTACCAACAACATTATTACTTGTTGATGAGGTATTGAGCCTCAGTTTTTAGTTCGTTCTCTCTCTCTCTCTCTCTCTCTCTCTCTCTCTCTCTCTCTCTCTCTCTCTCTCTCTCTCCTACCAACAACATTATTACTTGTTGATGAGGTATTGAGCCTCAGTTTTTAGTTCGCTCTCTCTCTCTCTCTCTCTCTCTCTCTCTCTCTCTCTCTCTCTCTCTCTCTCTCTCTCTCTGTTATGAATTAATTATAAATTAACATATGAATCATTTCTAGCATGAGACACCAACCAACCAAGGAATTATGAAATGAATCCAATTATAAATATTGAATTAATTGTATGATAAAACTCATTGTCACAGACTTTACCAAGCCAGTCCAATTACTGCGAATGTTGAAGCATATTCTTCATTAAATTTTCAATATCTTAACAAGGAAGATGTTAATTAATATTTCCCTCGTGAATAATCACAGGTATAAAATAAACGTTGGATGCATTTGGTTTTTCGTAATGGTACAGTACATATTTTATAATCAGGGGTAAATACCATGTTGGTCAATTAAATTACTTTGCACTCAAGGATTTGAGAGCCACAATACTGCAATTAAAATCTCTCTCTCTCTCTCTCTCTCTCTCTCTCTCTCTCTCTCTCTCTCTCTCTATATATATATATATATATATATATATATATATTGTATATGTATATAGCATATATTGTCTAGACATACAAATACCACACCCACGCAACCATAAATACACATCATATATATACTGTATATATATATATATATATATATATATATATATATATATATATATATATATATATATATATCTGATAATATACGGTCTATTTAATTTCGCAAAAATAAAGTAAAATACTTATTGTACATATGAATCGTTAATAAAAATCAGTTCTATTCAGGTCCTAAAAATAGAGCAACTTAATACTTTCCTATTTAATCAAATACTAATGACACAGTAAAAACATTTGATCTGACAAATCAAAGACTCCTTAAATTCAAGGATGGCAACACTACGAGTATTCAAACCACAAAAGGGTCATATTATTGGTTAACAATCTAGTGTAAGGACAGTGAGACAAGCGTCACCAAGATTAACTGATACTTTATTCGTGTGTGTGTGTGTGTGTAGATTGCCATGCATATAGCATGACACGGGCTCTTGCCTTTGGGCAGCCCGTAAGAGGATTGGGTTTGTAAAAAGGTATACTCCAAGGAGTAAAATTTGTATTAGTAAAAGGAATGTTAGGTAAAATTAGGAAAAGGAATGTCAGGTTAGGGATAGGTAAAGGATATGATATGTAAGGATGATAAATGAGTGATGGAATGGAATGGAATGGTACAAGACGTGACAAGGGGTAGATAGTAACCCGAAAAGGGGGACTCCCTTTTAGGTCCACGAAAGAAAGTTTTTAGTCAGAGGATAAAGTATTGATAGTAGTAAGTCCCAGTAAGTAAAAGAGACTGGGAGAGGAGTGAAGTAATTTTTAGTAGGAGAGTAAAGGAGTAGGTTTAAGCAAAGAAGCTTATTCCTGCTCTTGTGATGGAAAGGGGGGAGGGGGCAAAACTGTGCTGCGCTCGGTCAGCTGGCACGAGAAAGGCCCCCTAAGGATATGGATGGATGTGGAAATGTGAGGAAGAAAAGGATAAAGGAGATAGGAAAAACAGGAGCTGTTTCCTTATGAGGAAGACAGCCCCGCAATAACTATTCTCCTTCTAGGATTTTGGATTAAAACAGGATGGATTGAGGGATGAAAAGGATGCATATGAGGGTTTTAAGCTAAAAGCTATATCCCCTCTCTGGACCTGGATTGGAAGTTAGTAAGGATAGCAGGGGACTGTGAGAGGTTAGAGGTTAAGGATAGGATTTTGGTAAGGATGTGGATGGCAATGGGAACAAGTTCAGATAAGGTGAGTGACTCAATTTGTTGAGTCAAGGATGTAGGTTGAGGAGGGGAGGTTGCAGGCTGTGAAGTTGAAGCTGCTTGCAATGGAATTGCAGGTGAAGATACAGGAACAGTGGGTGCCTGGTTTTGCTTTGCAGATGCAGAAGCTGGAGCAGTGGTAGGCTGTCGTTGTCTTCTTTGGCGAGGAGGTCGTTGTCCCTTAGGTTTTTGAGGTGAAACTGGTTTGTTGTTTTTAGGAGAACTGGAGCCCTTCATTGCGGCAATTCTCCTAAGGCGTTCAGGGCACCGCTTGTTCCAGGCATGATGTGGTTTGGAACAATTTCGGCACTTTGGGCGAGTTTCTTGTCCATTCTTGTGGGCCTGGATACATATTTCAGTGTTATGGCGTTGGCTACAAACACCACAGAAAGCAGGGCTTTTACAGTCCTCCTTGTGATGGCCATAGCGTTGACAGTGGTAGCAGCGAAGAGGCTCAGGTGTGTACTCTTGAATTGGAAACGTCCCCCATACTCCAAGATCCAGTGATGAAGGCACAGGACCTATGAAGGTGGCTAAAAGCCTCCTGACAGGGACGTTTTCACGAGTTGTGCAGCGGTCAGCTGTTTCTATATTGCTGCAGGATGTAACAATGGAGATTGGCATAGTAGTAGGATATCTTGAAATGATTGCCTTTCTTCTGTTTAAGGCAGGGTCTAGAAGAGTAAGATCTGGGACTTCTTGAAGGTGCTTGGCGGTTTGCAAATCTTTGGGAGTGATGATTAAGTCACCCTTACGATTTGGTCTAGCTGAGAGTTTAATGCCAGGTTTGACAGCCATGGCAGTAACTGCTGCATAGGATGTGGAGTTGTTGGAGAGTCTAAACTTTGGAAGAGGTAACTGAGATTCTTGCTGGGTAGGTGGAGAGCTGACGACTTCAGCAATGTTTTCCTGGGTAGATGGAGAGCTGACAACTTCAGTAATATCTTCCTGGGTAAGGGGAGAGCTGACAACTTCAGCAATGTCTTCTTGGGTAGGTGAAAAGCTGACAACTTCAGCAATATCTTCTTGTGTAGGTGGAGGGCTGACAACTTCAGCAACGTCTTCTTGTGTAGGTGGAGGGCTGACAACTTCAGTAATGACTTCCTGGGTAGGTGGCCGGTTGATAAACTCAGCATAGGCTTGCTTGGTAGCAGGTGAATTTTGGATATGTTTGACCAAAGCTTGCTGTAGTGCATTTTCAAGAACAGACATCCAGTTGCAGTTCGATGGTTGTGCCCCCTGAGGCACTACCTCCATGGCAGTGGAGGAGGACGGTGCTGGAGAAGGAAGGTAGGCTGCAACAGGTGCTGTCTGTGAAGGTGACATAAATGATGAGGAATCCATGGGAGCTGTTGAAGATTGTTCAGGGCACTCTTCTTCAGAATCAGAGTCGTAATTAGATGCAGAACGTTCGCTCTGTTGTTGATAATATGCTAGGATCATTTGGGATGCAATATTACAAGAATTGCAACTACATCTGATGTTGTGGTAGGGAGCTGAGCGGTCTTGAATATGTGCAGAGGTGATTCCAGGCAAGGTAAATAGCTCAATTCTTCTGTGTTTGTACTGGTTGCATTGGGTACAGTTGCATTCCCCATGATAAAGGGACTTGCAATGGCGCACCTCTCCATAGAGAGACCATGCCCAATTACCAAGAATGGTAACGGACATGGTTGAACTCTACGGGAATCACTATGAAATTTTCGGTAGGTTACGATGATTATAATCCAGAGGAGTTGTTCACAGCACCGAGTCTAAGCGAACACTGCTTTATTCGAATGTGCACGGGAGTATATTACAAGGTGCGGACGGAAAGGTAGGATGGCGCTGGCCCGCCAAAATATATGTGTTTTCTTACACTTACAAATATGCGAATTATGAGTTAACAGAAACATGTAATGAAATGATACATATGTCAAAATGTAGCTCTGGTAGAGCGGAATATATATACATGGGAAACCACGGTGTGGCGAAAGGAGAATTCAAATAAATAAAACATTTGTCGATTTTCTGGACGACGAAGGAGCGGTGTCCTTACACTAGAACTTTAGACTAAGACGAAGGGCAGAGCATTGACTGAATTACAATAGATTATTATTTCTACATACTCAAAATATCTCTGTAACTATATATTTGAGAGGGCTATCACATTAAATAAAATTAATTAGAACAATGTCGTATTTATCACCAATTTGTAAAACAATACTTCTTTGAGGGCTATAAAAATTAATGGTTGAGCAAAGGATCAATCTAGTAACAAAAAAAAGTAAATTTTTACTGTGGATATATATATATATATATATATATATATATATATATATATATATATATATATATCTGAAACTATTCATTTGCGACGGGAAAAGACGTTTTACGATTATATATCGTTTCCCCAGTATGTTTTCCACACCCAAAACCCCGAGTTCCCACTGGGAGTCCACCATTATCGTAGTATATATATATATATATATATATATATATATATATATATATATATATATATATATATATATATATATATATATATATACGCGTATATATATACACACACATATATATATACGTGTATATATATATATATATATATATATATATATATATATATATATATATATATATATATATATATATATATATATATATATATATATATATATATATATATATATCTGAAACTATTCATTTACGACGGGAACGAGTGACATTTTCAAAGGGAGCGTAATTTTTTTTTTTTATAAGAAAAAGTAGTTTTTTTTCCTAGGTTACATTGCCCTGTAATACAGTGAAATAATACCAAAAAATTTAGTTGAAGTAAAGTTATGCTAGTTATATCTAAAGTATACATTTTCTATGAGAATGACAGATGATAAAAGAAAATGACTACATTATAAAGGGTAACTTAACTCGTTTTGTATTCTCTCTCTCTCTCTCTCTCTCTCTCTCTCTCTCTCTCCTCTCTCTCTCTCTCTCTCTCTCTCTCTCTCTCTCTCTCTCTCTCTCTCTCTTCATTTTAATATGTTGAAGCATTTTCTTTTCCTACCTTGAATGTATTCAAAATGTTGTTTGTTTGTTAGTATGTACAATGAAGCTCTAATGAACTTTGAAAAAGCTAGATTAAAACTTTCACGTCAATGAGTTACATTACGCGGAAGTTTTTTTTTTTTTTTTGTGATAAGCTTAGGACATTATTTTGCTAAATGGTGTAAAATGAAATGATTCCATTCACGAGAACAATTTCTAGAAAAGAAAATTTTACACTTAAGAAAAAAATCTTATTTTCAAGGAAAGAAGTTTTTATTTTCAGTACAGTAAGACCATACATCTGGAAGTCCCAATTACGAATTGTACATTTGTACATGTTAAAAAATTTCGAATTGTACATTTGTATATGTTAAAAAATTTCTTAATGATTTTTTTTTTTCGGTTCTTTGTCAGTCAACGGTGAGAGCCAGTTTATGACCTTTTTCTACGGCCAGTCTCGAACCGACAGTCTGCCACCCAACTGGAGTATTAGCCCTGAAACCTGGAACCATCTGTGCCACATCTTCCAGCAAAGAAGTTACAGCATCTACTGGAATGGCAAAGTAAGTACAAAGGAATTTGATATTACCTTGTGGTAGCCTACTAGCAATGTCCCTGTCTGGAGTATCGCTGAACTGGAGTTCGAGACCAGCTCAAGCTCTACAACCTCACTTAGGTCTACCTGCTAACTCATCAGCAGCCATTGCCTGGCCCTCCCTGGTCCTAGCTTAAGTAGAGAGGAGGCTTGGAGCCGACCATATGCATATATGGTCAGTCTTTAGGGCAGGCATTTTCCTGCTAGGGCATTGTCACTGTCTCTTGCCTCTGTTATTCATGAGTGACCTTTAAACATTTAATATAAATATATATATATATATATATATATATATATATATATGTATATATATATATATATATATATATATACTGTATATGTATATATATATATACACACACACATATATATATAATATATATATATATACATACATATATATATACATAATATATATATATATATATATATATATATATATATATATATATATCTATATCTATATCTATATATATATATATATATATATATATATATATATATATATATATATATATACAGTATATATTTAAATTGACAGCAAAGAATAATGATAAATCTGGGATGAGAAGAGAAAAATAGACAGATGAACATAGACGTACTTATAAATATATAGTCTTATCCTATATATTTTTCAGTGGAAGTAAATGTGCAGATACACGCAAAATCTATTAAGCTAAATGTTAGATATACCTTTACTATATCGTGACAACGTGTACGTGACTAAATGTAACACAAGAACCAGCAGAAATAGAAGGAAATGGGTTTACTGGGGGGGGGGGGGCTTCAGAGTACATTGTACGCGTTAGACTATTATGGAAGACCTACTTACTGCTTTGTAATCTTGCTACCTTCTGCATGCATACATAAGTAATATGTTTCCTTTTTGTATGCTTCTAATTTGCTTTGTACCTTGAAGAAGTGTACGTAATACACGAAAGTGCTTTAAAGGTTTAAAGGTCGCTCATGAATGGCAGAGGCAAGGGACAGTGACATTGCCCCAGCAATCAGGACAATACCCTAGAGACTGACCATATATTATATGATCAGCGCCCAAGCCTCCTCTCCACCCAAGCTAGGACCAGGGAGGGCCAGGCAGTGGCTGCTGATGACTCACCAGATAGACCTATAGGCTCTCCCAAACCCCCAACCATAGCTCACAAGGATGGTAAAGTTGCAGACACTAATGGCACTAACGAGTTTGAGCGGGACTCGAACCTCCGACTGGCAAACACCAGGCAGAGACGTTACCAATCAGGCCACAGCAACCCCTTGGTACCTGTTTCCTGTGGATTTTACACTTGAATATTTGTCACGTGCAGTTTTGTGACTGATGAGGCCTCAGACATGTCCTTATTCATGTCTGGGATTAACCCGCTTTTCATCACCACGCTGGCCACTGCAGATTGGTGATGGTGGTGGACTCAAGACTGATCATTGGCAGAAAACCAACCTAGTATGGTTACTATTATTATTACTATTAAATGCTAAGCTACAACCCTAGTTGGAAAAGCAGGATGCAATAAGCCCAGGGGCTCCAACAGGGAAAATAGCCCAGTGTGGAAAGGAAACAAGGTAAAAAAAAAAAATTCTAAGAACAGCAAAAACATTGAAATAAATATTTCCTATATATACTATAAAAACTTTAACAAAACAAGAGGAAGAGAAACTAGATAGAACAGTGTGCCCAAGTGTACCCTCAAGCATGAGAACTCTAACCCAAGACAGTGGAAGACCATGGTACAGAGGCTATGGCACTACCCAAGACTAGAGAACAATGGTTTGATTTTGGAGTGTCCTTCTCCTAGAAGAGCTGCTTACCATAGCTAAAGAGCCTCTTCTACCCTTACCAAGAGGAAAGTGGCCACTGAACAATTACAGTTTAGTAGTTAACCCCTTGAGAGAAGAAGAATTGTTTGGTAATCTCAGTGTTGTCAGGTGTATGAGGACAGGGGAGAATCTATATAGAATAGGCCAGACTATTCGGTGTCTGTGTAGGCGAAGGGAAAGAACCGTAACCAGAGAGAAAGATCCAATGTAGTACTGTCTGGCCAGTCAAAGGACCCCCTAACTCTCTAGTAGTAGTATCTTAACGGCCGGCTGGTGCCCTAGCCAACCTACTACCTGATTAGTACAGCTTTGCTGCTCATGGTGATACACAAACTCTTTCACCACGATAAGGTATCCCCACACAAATAGGGTTTGTTGTTGTTGTTCTGGTTGTTGTATACAAATCAAGCCGTTTCCCTAACATGGAGTAGGCTTACAGAAAAAAATAACATTCATTGCCAATAGCTTGGGAAGAAATTCCCCTCTTAAGACAAGCTTCTTGCTCTTCAGGCAAACGGTAACCAAAAATGCTAGGTCAGCATAATTACTTACAATTGCTACTGCAGTGGTAGCAGAATGTACAGTCTGAACTCTGCTGTCCTTGGAACTTCAGCTAGAAACTGTTATCAAAATTTCTACGTTTTCCCTAAAATCATTACTTACTAAACACTGTTTCATGTGTAAAGTATAAAGTATTCATCCCTGTGGGTAAGCAACTGTAGAATTCGCTTTATGTTATCCTAATAAGTACAGTCGGACACAGGAAATCCTGGTACACCTCGCTCTGAGGAAGTGCATCCAGCCACAACTTTACAGCATGACGAGTTCCTACATTAAGCCCAGCCCACCAACTCTCCCTAAACTATCTTTTAGGTGACTCAGAGCGAATTTAGTGTGTGACAGGGTGTGCTTCCTCGGAGTGAGGTGTACCACGAACTCTTGTGTCCAACCGTACCTGTAAATCTTCCCTGTGAAGCTAAATGTACTTGTGATTTGTAGTTACAATATCATCCTAAATACCTGGATGCCTGAAGGTATTGAAATTTGGTATCTCATTAGACGTATTTCTAATTGAAGTCTTAAAAATTATTATTTATATCGCTTAATAACTATATTCACCCTTTGTTTTGCATTTACAAGCATAATTATCATTTCATTATATCGTAACGCTTCTGTCTGTGCTTTCAGATTTCATTTTTAGAAACTAACCCTTCCAAATATTCCATTCGTAAGATCATTCATTTAAAGATGAAATTATACATGCACACTTCAGCACGGCTTTTTTCTCCTATGATCATTGCATAAAGAAACTAGAGGGGCACTCATTAGAGCACAGACCTCCACAGCGGCAGCTTATTTCTCGACCTTTTGCTCGACCTTGACCTTGACTTTTGACCTTAACCTGTATTAATTGGCGCGGATTTTCATACACTGAAATATGAATCAAGTTTGAAGTCTCTGTGACAACGATGTCCAAACATATGGCTGATTACATGAATTGGACATTTTGATTGACGTTGACCTTGACCTTCCAAAATTTAATCATTTCCAGCTTTTTACATAAAAATTAATCCATGCAAGTTTCATTACACTACGATTAAAATTATGACAGGAAGCTGTTCACAAACACACACACACACACACACACACACACACCACAAACAAACACACAAACAGGGGCGAAAATATAACCTCCTTCTAATTTCGCTGTCGGAGGTAATGAATCATAATTATAAATTCTTATTATTATTGTCATAATCATTACAATTATTATTTACAGCTGTACCATTCAACGCCTCTAGATTTCACCTGGTCATTTCCTCTGAATGGATCACTCGTGTTAGGACAGGAGCAAGACAGTCTTGGAGGTGGCTTCGATTTCACACAGGTAAATTAATCTTAAGAAAATGCTAAGGAAGTCACGGGTAAGTAAACGAACGGACCGGTGGATACTTCGAAGTACACTCAGGCACACCATTTTATCTGTTTTCTTATTTCCTTTCCTTACAGGGATATTTTCCCTGTTGGAACCCTTGCGATTAAAGCATAATGCTTTTCAATTCAAACTAGGGTTGTAGCTTATTTAGTAATAATAATAATAATAATAATAATAATAATAATAATAATAATAATAATAATAATAAATAGAAAAAAGACATAAATATAATAGAAAGGTTTACTATGATATAAAATGTTCACGTTTTGAACTTGCAGCAACTCGTGAAAAAGTTTCGGTCAGAGAAAAGTTAATCAATATCATCCAAGTTTAATTTGAAGTAAATGCTAACACATTTCTAATGGTTCATAATCATATAAAAACAAAGTCAAATATCATTACTATCATTGGTAATGGGCCCACGCTTACACAAAATAAGCTACCGTCTTGTCGGATCTAATTTAGTCTATCTGGAGGGACCAATGCAACAACTTCTATCAATCAAGATTGAAAGAAAAGTTACATTGGGCATTTAACTTTTACTGGAATAATGTCGAACGCGTTCTCTTCATAATAATCTCATTAAACATTTTCATTAAGGTTGAACTAGAAGTCTTTTCCATTTAAGTTATACACAGTGATATTAAAATATGTGCTCCTCCTCGGAGTCACCTTTCCCATATTCACGTACAGTATACATACATACATACATACCTATCTATCTATCTATCTATCTATCTATCTATCTATATATATATATATATATATATATATATATATATATATATATATATATATATATACATATATATGAAACTATAAAAGATTACTCAAGTGCCATATGTGGATGAGATCACGGTGAGGGGTAGATGGAGATGTTTTGGGCATGCTCTTCGCACTCCCCAAGAGAGATTAGTTCACCAAACTTCCAACTGAGCTCCACAAGGCACTAGACGAGTTGGGTGGACCAGGCCTACATGGCTGAGGACTATGAGATGTGAAGGAGATGATGAGTAGCGAAGCATTGATATAAACGCTCAAGATACAGACGACTGGCGAAATCTAACCGAGGCCCCTTGGGTCAATAGGTGTAGAAGGAGATGATGATGATATATATATATGTATGTATGGATAAATATCAACACAACATCGTGTTCAAATAGAAATAAATTTCTACCTCATACTTGGGATCGAACGCTAGCCCCTTCTAATGAAAGGCCAGGTCGAAACCAACCATGCCACGAGAGCCCATAAAAGAAACCGGAACCTGACGCTAACTAGCTGTCCGAGGATTTACCTGGCGAGACATTATATATATATATATATATATATATATATATATATATATATATATATATATATATATATATATATATATATATATATATTATCATTATTATTACTTGTGACTCACCAGGGAATCCTGTTAAGAAAGATTTTTAATCAACAGATCCTGATGGGTGATTTGGCTCAAGTATCCTTCTGGGACAGAACTCTACCCCAATCAGAAGTCGAGAATCTAGCCTCATGCTCAAGTCTCGGTCGTGGAGGTATTTTCAGTTCCGACACTGCCCAGATGGAGCTGAATGGGGTGGATGCGAAATGGACCATCTTGAGTCAGTTATGCAGGTTCGTGGCATTATGAATTGTGTTTCATTAATCTCATGTGATTGGCCTTGATTGCAATGCTAAGTTTTCATTTGCTATTGTGGTTAACGTACGAGTCACTAGACTGTAAATATATATATAGAAAAAAGTGAATTTTCTACTGTTTGTTTCAGATGTAAATAGCCATGCTTTCTTCTCTATAACTATTATAGTAGTAAAAACTGTAGAGATACTAATGTAAATGGTCATAACCTTCTCTCTTGTTTAGACAAAAAGCATGACACGGAGTGTGATAAATAAGTCAAGTGTTTAAATTTTACCTTTTCTATAGTAACTGAAAGTGTTAGTCAGGTGCAAAGTATTATTTTTCTGCCTCATATAATCTTCCACAGAGACTCATCCCACCTTTATCTGATGTTACCCGAAATGAGAAGTTTCGAAGCTACCATATCATCTTGTAGAGTCCTAAACTCTACTGTAGCTGCCCCAAGATCTGCAACGGACAACGAGCTCTTGACGCAGGAGATGGTTCCATTCCATGATGTCTGTTTCCCTTCGACCTCATGGAAGATATGGCTTGGCTTCACTGATGAGGAAGAAGAGGATGTCTGGAGAGATGTGGCAACTCAGCAACCTGCAATTTACAAAAATTTTGGCCCCAACTTTCCTCATGGTGGAAAGATATATAACTGCGTTTGCCTTATGACCGATGGCTTTTGGATAGATACTGAATGTAAAAATACAAACAGAAGGTGCACAGCTTGTCAACTGGACAAATCGGATTTCCTTCGTTTAAGGGGTCTCTGTTTTGACAGTGAGCATGAGACACGTTTCAGAGCTAGTGGATACATCAATGGCAGGCCGTTCTTTTATGGTTATTATAATATGCTCATAGTCTGGGATCCTCAGAGAAATACATGGCACCTGAAAAATGGACCGAAAAATGAAACCTTGATGTCCATTTCTACCATTACCCTGAGCTCTTATCCATTTGGTAAGCATGCTTGGACAGCTGATACAGAAATATGTGGTCAAGCTCCTGGTAAATCAATATTTCTTTCCTTGTCACCATGTAACCAGAATCAATTCATGTGTCGATCAGGGGACTGCATACCACACAAGAGTCGTTGCAATCTTCGTTACGAATGTGAAGACGGAACGGATGAAGTAGACTGTAATCGAATCGGCGTGAGTGACGAATACCAGAATCAACTCCCTCCAATGGGTTCGACAGGAACAGCCTTGCATCTTCAGTCGGAATTGCTCATAACTCGTATTGCATCTATAGATGAGCTGAACATGGCCATCACGCTTGAATTAGGGGTAACTCTGAACTGGATTGATGAAAGGATCACCCTCAAGCACCTGAAGTCCTCTGGTGCAGGGACCATTCTGACAAAACAGGATAAGAGCAAGATTTGGAAACCAAGTTACAAATTTACTAACCTCCAAGGAGGAAAGGCTCAGCTTCTTGAAGAAAACATGAAGGTTTTAACAGCCAATGGTCCTAAGTTGCCTGGCTTCAATAATCAAGATATGGGTAGGTATCAACAATAGTTTTTCTAGTTCTATAAGTTCAGCACTTCACTCTGAATTTTCAATGAATTTGAGATAACTTCTATCATCAATATTTTTGGTTATATGACTACATCACCTAAAGTATTTCATTTTCATTCAGCATCGTAAGATGAAAGCAATAGCAGCTGTATTAAATTATTTGCAGATAACATTCACTTGGGTATTTGATTTTCCCTTCTGGATAAAGATGTTGCACTATCTTGAAGGCTAAACTGAAACTTTTTACTCATAACTGCTAAAAATCACAGTATATGTATTTTACTACTTGATTGAGCTAGATATAACATTCACCTGGAGACAATATTGACTAAAGTAATTACATTTTTAGAACAGTGTATGATCAAGGCACAGTGATCAGTCTTTGATACTATGAATAATACATCGGCAATGAATTTCCATTTATATTCCTTTTTTTAATTAATTTGCCCAAGGTTTATATAAAACCACCAGTCATGGAAATTGTTAATAAATTGTCGTAGCTTGTGATATATATGTTATGTCATAAAGGACTACTAGATTTGATTGTGAATGTTAACATTTAAAGTTTTTGATCTTAATCTTACACACTTTTTACAATTCTATGTGCTCAGAGTAGAAAAAAATATCAAGGAAATTATTCAAGTCCAGTATCCACTAGGAAATTGCTTACTGCAATATTAAATCATTTATCACAAAATGGTCAATCATTTGCATCACACACTTACTCTCTTTTCAGATATTATCTACCCAGGCAAGAATAACAGTCTTTCTCTGGTGCAATACTACACAGCGACTATCACATGTGACCTCCTTTTCCTCCGGTACCCATTCGACAACCAAGTCTGCAGTGTCAACATCCAACTCCCATCTACTTACAACAACTACGTTATGTTCGACATCGTTGATAGCGTGATAGTTTACACTGGCCCCGAAGACCTCCCTCTATACACAGTCAAGAGATTCAGCATAGGCCAGGCCGCAACATCGAATCTGATGGTCTTCGAGTTCGAAATGGCCAGGCGCCCAGGAGTCGCTATCCTGTCCACCTTTCTGCCTTCACTGCTCATCTTACTTGTGAGTTGGGCTACACTCTTCGTTAACCTGGAAGACCTGAACGTGAGAGCCATCATGTCGTTGACGACTTTACTGGTCCTTTACACTCTCTTCGCCAATCAGACGAGCTCATTGCCCAAAACCTCCGAGGTGAAGCTGGTCGACCTGTGGTTCTTCTTCATCATCTTCATTCTCTTCGGAAACATAATGATGCACATCTTCGTCCGCAAGAACAGTTTGGGACAGATAAGAGACGTCAAAATAACTCGAGTGTCACCCATGATAGGCGAGGAAAAACCGAAGGGATTTAATTTCACCATCTTTCGCTGGATCCCTCATAAGTTTCTGGTCGTCTACAGAAATATTATCATTCCTTGCTTAATCATAACCTTTATTGTGGTTTTTTGGGTCACTCTTTACATTCTTAAAGTATACGATAAATAGTTATCTCATAATAAAAAGATTTCGACACTAATTTTGATATCTATAAGCTATCTTAGAATTGAATAGTTTATCACTATGTTAAGATTTGAGATAGCTTCCTGTCACATTCCAAAAAATCATATCACGAAGTGTAAATAATAAAATGCGATTGTGATGTAAATCTTTGGTAGCTTGATTATTACAAACAGACAGACACACACACACACATATAAATATATATATATATATATATATATATATATATATATATATATATATATATATATATATATATATATATATATATATATATATATATATATATATATATATATATATATATATATATATATATATATATATATATATATATATCGCCTTTCTGAGTGGGGGTACCTTAACTTAGCGAACGGGTTTGTTCATCGCCATGATCAGCAAAGCTATATTAGTCCGGAAAAATCCATGCTAGGTAGTTTGCTATGAGCGATCAGACGAAAATCTCCCTTCTTCACCAAGGTGAAGGAAATGTCTGAGGCCTTTGTACTGCATTGGACTAGAAGTGGCTGCATTTGTTGCTGTTGCTGTTGTATATATTGTATATGTTTGTTATAGGAACTTATGCCATCTACCGTTTAAGGGAGGTGACGTCACATCCATACAGGATTCGACAAATACCGACCTTTGCGATAATGCTCGTAGGGCAACGCCCACGTAGATCATACGCCCATGGTAAATGCAATTCTGCGACATCCAATCACTGACCAAACCCGTTGTTATTAAAATTCGGAGATTAATGGCGTTACTGCTGATGTGTGCAAGACACACACACACACACACATATATATATATATATATATATATATATATATATATATATATATATATATATATATATATGTGTACGTATGTATGTATGTATGTGTATGTATATATACAGTATATATATATATATATATATATATATATATATATATATATATATATGTATATATATATTATATATATATAATATATATATATATATATATATATATATATATATATATATATATATATATATAAAATATGACTTCATACAATCACAT
>NC_090761.1:63308221-63310721 GCF_036898095.1 Palaemon carinicauda | reverse complement strand
ATGTCAGGAGATGCAAAAGTGATGAATGGTTTTATGCAATTGCTTTAATTTGGCGGTTATCAACAAGTCGTTTTATAACAGGTGTGAATTCACCTGCATAAGGAACCCGATTTTATCTTTACCAGCTAATTCATTTATAATAAAACATACAAAGTATTATGCCTATTTATGTACAATATTTTATCATCAAGGGAAATGTTTGACCCGTGTCATGATTACATAGTTAAATGTGATAGTGTATGTGCTAATTAGTGTATATATTGCTACATAACCAACAATATATTTTTTGCAACTAGTCCTATAAAAAGTATATTAAGAAATAAATCTTAGAAAAAATATTTTGATATATATTTTAATACAATTGAGGACAAGCTGTGGCCAAACAGAAAAACGACACCATGAGAGAAATAGTTCACATCCAAGCCGGCCAATGTGGCAATCAGATTGGATCTAAGGTAAGTTCTTTTATGAATGTTATAGTTAAGTTCTTATATACGTTTAGGGTACGTATGTGTAAATGAAATTGAAGTTTAAAAGATACGTTAATTATTAAGTTTTGCAACTTTCATAATTCATTTGAATGGAATATTTTGCAGCATGGTACTAGGCGTGTAATATTTATGTAAAAAAAAATGATAATGATGAAAATAATGATTATGAAGATTATTATCATAAATATTATTATCATTAACCTCATTACCAGACCATAAGCAAATTAGCTTTTTAATTTTGAATGGAAGTTTCCATTGGCACTCCAAAGAAGTGAGCCGCGTGCAGTCGAAGTCTAAGAATTCCCTTGACGAAAAGTCTAAGCATTCCCTTGACGAAAAGTCTAAGAAATCCTTTGACGAAAAGTCTAAGAATTCCCTTGACGAAAAGTCTAAGAATTCCCTTGACGAAAAGTCTAAGAATTCCCTTGACGAAAAGTCTAAGAATTCCTTTGACGAAAAGTCTAGGAATTCCCTTGACGAAAAGTCTAAGAATTCCCTCGACGAATTCGGATCGAAAGAGATGACGTAAGCGAGCATCGGTCATCCAAATGTACAGCCTGCCTTAGGTCAACCCAGATTCGTAATCTCACAAGAATGTGGCGAAGACTGTGACCTTTGCAGGACAATCAGGTGAAGACTGTGACCTTTGCAGGACAATCAGGTGAAGACTATGACCTTTGCAGGACAATCAGGTGAAGACTGTGACCTTTGCAGGACAATCAGGTGAAGACTGTGACCTTTGCAGGACAATCAGGTGAAGACTGTGACCTTTGCAGGACAATCAGGTGAAGACTGTGACCTTTGCAGGACAATCAGGTGAAGACTGTGACCTTTGCAGGACAATCAGGTGAAGACTGTGACCTTTGCAGGACAATCAGGTGAAGACTGTGACCTTTGCAGGACAATCTGGTGAAGACTGTGACCTTTCCAGGACAATCAGGTCCAGGGTTACTCGGCTTCTTATTTTTTAAGTTGAAAATAGACTGAATTTCGTGTCTCTCAATGTGATACAGAATGAACAAACCGACAGCTTTTTTAACTATGTTTTTTTTGGAAAACTATATAATCTCTCAATGTGATACAGAACGAACAAACCGACAGCTTTTTTAACTATGCTTTTTTTTTGGAAAACTATATAATCTCTCAATGTGATACAGAACGAACAAACCGACAGCTTTTTTAACTATGCTTTTTTTTTGGAAAACTATATAATCTCTCAATGTGATACAGAACGAACAAACCGACAGCTTTTTTAACTATGCTTTTTTTTTGGAAAACTATATAATCTCTCAATGTGATACAGAACGAACAAACCGACAGCTTTTTTAACTATGCTTTTTTTTTGGAAAACTATATAATCTCTCAATGTGATACAGAACGAACAAACCGACAGCTTTTTTAACTATGCTTTTTTTTTGGAAAACTATATAATCTCTCAATGTGATACAGAACGAACAAACCGACAGCTTTTTTAACTATGCTTTTTTTGGAAAACTATATAATCTCTCAATGTGATACAGAACGAACAAACCGACAGCTTTTTTAACTATGCTTTTTTTGGAAAACTATATAATCTCTCAATGTGATACAGAACGAACAAACCGACAGCTTTTTTAACTATGCTTTTTTTTTGGAAAACTATATAATCTCTCAATGTGATACAGAACGAACAAACCGACAGCTTTTTTAACTATGCTTTTTTTTTGGAAAACTATATAATCTCTCAATGTGATACAGAACGAACAAACCGACAGCTTTTTTAACTATGCTTTTTTTTTGGAAAACTATATAATCTCTCAATGTGATACAGAACGAACAAACCGACAGCTTTTTTAACTATGCTTTTTTTGGAAAACTATATAATCTCTCAATGTGATACAGAACGAACAAACCGACAGCTTTTTTAACTATGCTTTTTTTTTGGAAAACTATATAATCTCTCAATGTGATACAGAACGAACAAACCGACAGCTTTTTTAACTATGCTTTTTTTTTGGAAAACTATATAA
>NC_090761.1:63285721-63305721 GCF_036898095.1 Palaemon carinicauda | reverse complement strand
TACATTCAATTCAATACTTTTAACATATGTTATTACCTGATAAAGGTGAAGTTATTTCCGATATGCATTTCAATAACTGTTACTTTTTACAATGAAAAAAAATATTTGCATTAGGATTGTATTTATATCATTAAATAGAAAAAATACTCCTTTTCTTATCATCTTCAGTTGAGTTTTGCCTTATCATTAATTTCGGATGTCATCTTAGCAATCTATTTGTCGTCGTTTTATGAATACATTAAAATTTCAAACAGTTTTGTTATTACTATGAAAATGATTTCTTACTTAATATTGGAGATGTGATAGAAATAAAAAAAAAAAAAAATTCTGTTACCCTTGAAGTCCTCTCCCCAAAAAAAATAAAAAAAAATAAACCTCAAATGTCCAATTGATGATCGACCGTCCGTCAGAAAGGATAGAGGCTAATTGACTATTCTTTCATCTTGGGGATGAGTAATACAATGATGATTGCATGTCTGACAGATTATTAAAAAAAAAGAAAAAAATTATACCATCCTGTTGACTAGGGGACAGCTAGGGGTCTAATAAGTATGTAAGGAAGCTGGATAGATATACCTTTACTTGTAAGACAAATTGGCACTTAGTTCACGTCTGACAAAGCAGAAAGGACAGGGGGGAAAAACCAGTCCTTTACCCTCATGGCATAGCTGAACACCCATGAACACCTATCCCATCATCCAGGGGCACTGACTGCGTCTTAAACCGAACAGACAGCTGAATAACATTCATTTCGCTAATTTGGTCATTGCGTGTCCAACAGAGCAGAAAGAAAAGCAGAAAAGGTATTCCTTTATCTGGAGGACGACTAGATCACTGATTGAAATTCTGACAGAGCAGAAAATTATACTAACTAACCACTTCTTTACCTAGGGCAGAAGTTCCAAACCTTTTTTTTTTTTTATGTGTACCCCTTGGGACATTGACTACACTTTTAACAGGGCAGAAAAGGATACTAACTAACCACTCCTTTACCTTTAGCAGATGTCCCCAACCTTTTTTTTTTTCATGTACCCCTTGGGCATTTTTACAGATTCCTGTGTACCCCAAAACTTGAGGATGTAAAAGAAATATAATGAAATAGATATTGCGATATAATTATATCATTCAACCTTAATGTAGATTACATCATTGCACAGTAGCCTACTGACTATTCTCTCAAATCCAATGTACCCCATAAAGAGGAAAAATGTACAGATATATCCCAGGTTGGGAACCCGTGATCTAGGAGGTAAGTACTGCCAGACAGAGCAGAAATGGAATTTGAATATCCATCCATTTTTACTGGCATAAAAGAAGCTTTATAAAAGCATTCTTATTGGTGGAATAAGTACGGAACTTGTGTCAGACAAAAGTAAGAAGAAGGCTGAACAGCTTTCCTTTTATTTGGAGAGTAAGTGGGCCAGCGGAGTAAGAGAATACCAGAGAATGCAGGGAAGGAAGATTCTAACAGTCTTAAGGACAGTGTCCAGACTCAGAAGCCTTACAAGAGGTCGGAGGGATGTCGTCATCCTTCTCTCTCTCTCTCTCTCTCTCTCTCTCTCTCTCTCTCTCTCTCTCTCTCTCTCTCTCTCTCTCTCTCTCTCTTGGTGTTTCTTTCACCTGTTCCTTTCCAGACATTTATATTTAATTTTTCCTTTTTTCGGTTCTTTCCCGCTTATTTCATTTCGTCCTTGCGCCATTGTTTGTAATTATTACATCTAAAGATTCATATTGATTCTTTTCGGTGTGTCTTATGTAATTTCTTTCGTTCTTCTTTTACAGAAAACGTTTCAGTATACCATTACCTCTAAATACCCCACCCCCTCCCCTATAAGCCTCATTTACATATTGTTTATCTTAAGGTTAATGCTTCGAGTATAAAAAAATATAAATTTTTTTGTTACTTCATGTACTCCTTTTCCATCTATTTCTATTCTCTTTTTAATGAGTATTTAACTAATTTCAATTGTCTTTTGATTGAAATTATATATTACACATATTTTTCAAATTTAGTTAATATTTTTGACAAACCACTACTACCTATATTCTAACATGTTATGGCACTGTCTATTATTTGTATATAATTCAAGAGACATTTTGGCTTTCATGACACCTTCAAATACTGTAGTTCTTTGTATCATTCCCCGCTAACATGCATGTGTTTACATTTTTCGTTCCCCCTGCTTTGTAATAAAATCAGTATATAAATGTGTAATCATTATGATTTATATATATAATTCCCCACATTTATTTGATCAATTTCTCTACATTTTGTTATTGCCATTTTCCACTTTGTACTTTCTAAGATTATGAAAATGGCAATGATCGTTGTTTATTTACAATTCATTTACAATTTTGCTGGTTATATCACAACTAAGGACATGAATACATGTTTGTACGTTTATATATAAGGTTCAGATTTACGGAAAATATATACATTTTTCAAGATTTTCCACCATCTTAAGAACGTCAGAATTTGTAATCCAACCCACTTCTGGTCTATCCTGCTTCCCTGAACTTTAGTATGAACAAGTTTTCTCGCTTCTTTTCCAGAAAAAGTCATTTTCAGATTTAACACTTTCTTTGTTTGGTCTCAGGTTCTCACAATCTTTATCCTTTCTTAAAAGATAAGTTCTTTAGAATCTTCCATCTCACTTGATATCACCTTTCCTGTCTCAAGTCTATTCACGTACAGCTGGACACATGAGTTCTTGATACACCTCGATCCGAAAAAGTTGTGCAGCACGTGTTTCATAGACACTCGTACTCTGTAACGATTTTGATTTTTTATCTTATCACTTCCTCCGATGCCTTAGATGACCGCGGAGGTAGCAGCAGTAGGGGATTCAGCATTATGAAGCTTCATCTGTGGTGGATAACGGGGGAGGGTGGGCTGTGGCACCATAGCAGTACCAGCTGAACTCTGTTAAGTCCCTTGTCAGGCTGGGAGGAACGTAGAGAGTAGAGGTCCCCTTTTTGTTTTGTTTCATTTGTTGATGTCGGCTAACCCCCAAAATTGGAGGAAGTGCCTTGGTATATGTATGTATCTTATCACTCCTTCTTCCCTGCACTGTTAATAAACCATCCTGTGATTTCATGCTAACAAAAGCTTTATCCTGCTTGAATTTTTGTGACGTTCTTCCTCGCAAGTCGCTGTATATAACTCGATGATTGTTTAATAAAGATTACTTGCATTCACCTCGCCTCTCAGTTATCACCTTACCGCTCGCTCGCACATTGGTAACCCCGGAGTGACCAGCTCCTGTGACACCTTTACTTCGCGTTGAGTACCCGAACAGATAAGTGCAGAAAGAGATGGCAGAACTCTCGGCCCAGTAATGGTGAGGCCTGTTGCACTTCAAGGCGAGGTGTAGCGGGAAATCCTGTGTTCAACTATTCATTAATTATTTTGAGTTTCATTCTCACGACATTGTGATGATTCACTTTTCATTTCCAGCTGAATCTTAGGCACCACTTTCTAGTTTTTCCCTTGACATACGCAGATTCATGCTTACTTCTTTTCTCATTGAAGTTTTCATTTAAATATAGATATTTGGACTTTTAAATATTCATTTTAATGATAATGTCTCTCTTTAATATTGTAGAATCTATGATAACATTAATTATCAGCTCCACAGGATATTCAAAACAAACAGCAATAGCTGATAGCGAATAACACAAATTTTCATGTATAGAGCAAATCTTAAAAACAGATTTATTCTGGGGATGAGTCTTCAATATCTTTTAAATTCCTTAATTATCAAATAATGTTCATTCTTTAATTAGAAAATAGTTTTAATTTCTTAATTAGGAAATAGTTTTAATTCCTTAATTATTAAATGTTAATTCCATAATTAACAAATAGTTTTATTTCCTTAAATATCAAATAGTTCAAATTCCTTAATCATCAAAAATTTTAAGTACAGCCTGACACATAAATTCCTGGTACACCTTGCTCTGGGAAAGAGCACCCATCCACACCCTTACTGCGCCACGAGTTCTTGTGTTTAGCCCCGCCCATCACTTCTGCCATCTCTCCCTACGACCTACACTATCTGTTTGAGTACCAGGAATTTCTGTGTCCAACAGTACATTTTAAAGGCTTCTGAGGTTTTGGGCTTGTGAAGAGAAAGATCGAACGTTTATTTTTACTCAAAACCGGCGTCACAAAATAATTGGTCATTAACACATAAATTGACGTCATACTATTTACACTGTCAGCAATTATTCTTACACGTGATGTATGACTGTCATGACCTATGTATGGTATTTATATAATCCCAAAGGAACGATTTTCCTTCCCCTACACCTATTAGGGTAATTGCTCTCTTCAATTTTCCTTCTATGGTCTCTTCCATCGTTGATCTATTATTATTATTATTATTATTACTTGCTAGGCTACAACCCCAGTCGGAAAAGCAGTACGCTACAAGCCCAGGGGCTCCAACAGGGAAAATAGCCCAGTGAGAAAGAGGAAACAAGGAAAAATAAAATATTTTAAGAACAGTAACAACATCAAAATAAATATTTCCTATATAAACTACAAAAATTTCAACAAAACAAGAGGAATAAAAATTAGATAGAATATTGTGCCCGAGTGTACCCTCAAGCAAGAGAACTCTAACCTAAGACAGTGAAAGACCATGGTACAGAGCCTATGGCACTACCCAAGACAAGAGAACAATGGTTGGTTTTGGTAACCCCTTGGTTGAAGAAGAACTGTTTGATAATCTCAATGTTGTCAGGTGTATGAGAACAGAGAAGCTGTAGAGAATAGGCCAGAATATTCGTTGAATGTGTAAGCAATGGGAAAGTGAACCATAACCTGAGAGAGGGATCCAATTTAATACTGTCAGGCCAGTTAAAGGCCCCCATAAAACTCTAGCAGTAGTAACTCAACGGGTGACTGGTGCACTGACCAACCTACTACCTACTACCCATATTCTTGCTAATTCATATATAAGATGGGTATCATTATTTTCTACAATAATTCATCACCACTTCTATGTATAAACTATTAAATTATTTCTTTTCTGTTTCCTAGGACTTCTGTTAACTCAACTTCTAAAATTCATGTTTTTCTCTTCATTCAATATATGATTTTTAAAAACCATATTTTCCTCAATTTCTAGATTTCAATATAAATATTTTCTGCTTGCTTGATCTCTATTCTTTAATAAATATTCATTCATTTGTAGACAATTTATTTATCTATACACAAATATCTATTAAATTTTACTAAAAACAAACACATTTACTCTAGCAACCGCCCTCTCTCTCTCTCTCTCTCTCTCTCTCTCTCTCTCTCTCTCTCTCTCTCTCTCTCTCTCTCTCTCTCTCTCTCTCAATATCCTTAGGTTAAATATCCCTAAGCTTCTGATTTTATTTAATCTCTCTCTCTCTCTCTCTCTCTCTCTCTCTCTCTCTCTCTCTCTCTCTCTCTCTCTCTCTCAATCAATCGATGTAAAAGCCTCATCTTCCTCATCGATTCCAGCATCTGATGTCCCAGGGATTCCTGGAAATCCCAAATTCCCAGAAGGAAAGGTCACGCAAGAACTCGGGGCCACTCTAGGGACACCTGCTGAGTTACCACGAAAGCCTGAAAACCTCCTTGAGTTGTTCACTATTTTGATTATTGCATTAATATCAATCATTTAAATTAGTTGCTAATTCAAAGACCTCGTCATGATAGCATCGCCTTATAATTCTCTCTACACAGTTTATGTAGAACATATCTATTAGAACGATGTTACCAATCCTAATATATTTTATATTTTTCATTCAATAATACTTATATTGTTTATCTATTTCCTTATTTCCTTTCCTCACTGGCTATTTTTCATTGTTGGAGCCCTTGGGCTTATGTGTTCCTGCTTTTCAAACTAGGGTTGTAGCTTAGCTATTATTAATAATAATAATAATAATAATAATAATAATAATAATAATAATAATAATAATAATAATATTAATAATAATAATATTAATAATAATAATAATTATTATTATTATCATTGTTATTTTTTTCTATTAACATGTTTTTTTCCTCCATTTTTATAAGGGTAGGCACGTTTGCCTTCTTTTGAAGGACTTGCTTTGAATTATAATAATAATAATAATAATAATAATAATAATAATAATAATAATAATAACAATAATAAAAATTTCGAAGGCTAATATCTATTCTTGGTTATACAGAAAAACAGTTGTGATTATAATCTAATTAGGTAAATCCCTTCAAGTTGAAAAGCTGCTAGAAATTTATTCTTACCCCAACATTCATGTATATCTTGCTAATTCTCTTGCATACTTCAATGAGGAAGTGAATTAGCTCATTGTGTGCTGGAGAATTTGTGCTTATATTATAGGGATTATTTCTATTGTTATCTAGATAAGAATTATATAAGAATCAGGCGTTTTACAGTCCGGTATTTCAGTCCAAAGTATTTAGGACTCTTTTATATTAATATTCTATATATTTTTCTTCCTTATCAGTTTCTAGCTTTATGGTACAGTTCAGTGTCAGAACTATAAAACAACAGTAAATCAATGTAATTGTACTTAATTTTTCCAATATACAACACAAAGATAAAATAAAGAACGCAAGCCACTTTCGCAAACACACGTCACAGACCAAACACATGCACACATACAAACCCCCCCCCCACCCCCACACCATAGACAGAGACGTGCACAAATACCTGACTTAGCTGATGCCCCTTCCTGATAAGAGAAGCCAAGCTGGCGTTATTGATTGGATAAGAGCATATCGAGTTACTGATCTACAGAGAGTTAGAGAGGGAGTATTGTACTGTCTAGTTGATAGCTACCGTTCTGCAATATCATCAGGCAGACAGCCAGACATTATATGATAGTCAGACCAGGGGATTATCAATTGAATATAAAGTTTGCTAGAAAAAAAAAGTGTCAAGAGAGGTGAGTGTTTCAGTCTTAGTACACACAGTAACACACATGTACACGCACGAATACACACACGTAAACGTAAGAATACATACACGTACATACATGCACCCCATACACAGAAACCTTTCAACGTCGGATAAATAATTATTAGATTACCTGGTGAATTATATAGACGACAAAAACATACAGAATAATAATCAGTCATCACTTCTCACCACATGTGTATTTTGTGAGAGTACTCTGAAAATCTGTATCAAGTCAAAGGTTACTTAGAACTAGATAGTTTTTGTGCCGTATTTTGAATCAATCGCAGCTCAGAGATAGATCAATTGAGGTTACCGAAGCGTCGGTAACTCTTTATAAGTTTAATTTACCAGTGCCATATCAAGTGTCCCTTTGTACGGCTCACTTTGCATCATAATCAACTCAATATTCTTACGTCACCTGCTTCGTAACGTCAAATAATATTGGTATGCTTCAAATGCTAACTCAAAAGCTTTTATTATGCATTATTAACCATATTGTAAATTTTACATCAATCACAGCTCAAAGATAGAAAAAATGGGGTTACTGAAGCAAATCAATGATAAAAGTACCACAAACTGTAAAGAAGAGAGGAGGAAAAAGAAAGGAAGGCTAAAAGATGAAGAATCTAGATTGATTGAATAAATGGAGGTTAAACGAAATTCATGTGGCGTTGCAATGATTAAGGGCAATAATTACTACTAATATCATAATACTGCAATTCTGATTCCTTGTAGAATTTATGATTTTTTATCTTATATTCATCATCATCATCATCATCATCATTATTATTATTATTATTATTATTATTATTATTATTATTATTATTATTTGCTAAGCTACATCCTTAGTTGGAAAAGCAGGATGCTATACTGTAAGCCCAAAGGCTCCAACTTGGAAAATAGCCCAGTGAGGACAGGAAATTAGGAAACAAATAGAATAGTGTGCCGAGTGTACCTTCAAGCAAGATAACTCTATCCAAAGGCACTGGGAGACCATAGCACAGAGGCTATGGCACTGCCAAGATAAGAGAACATTGGTTGATTTTGGAGTGTCCTTCTTCTAGAAGAGCTGCTAACCACAGCTGAAGAATCTTGTACCTTTACCAAGAAGATAGTAGCCACTGACAAAATGGGATTATAACATAAAGGGAAAATCAAATAAACTAGTTTGGGATTAATTAGTAAAGGTGGGATTATCATCAAATCATTAAACCATCCCTTGAAGTCCCTTTGCACTTCGGGAATTAAGTAATCCATTTCCCTTTCTATTTTTTTTTTCCTGAAGTGACATTCTGCCATTTAAACACTGGCGTATACAAGAGTTCTCTGGTTTTCTTGTTTCCCTTCTCTTGTCAATACAGAGATTCTGAGGTTAATTTCTCTGGTGAATACAGTAGTTCTCTGTTTTATTTTCTATGGCAAATACAATTGTTTTCTCTTTTCTTGTGAACCAACATAACAGATATTCTTTCATTTATCATTTAATCTTTTATTTATCATCATCTAGAAATCTTTACTTAATTGTTTACTTTCATATCCTCGTTAAGCCATACGTGTATCTTTCAGTCTCACAAAATATGAACAAAAGCACTAGTCTGCATACGACTTAGTTCATAGCCCAAACGTATAAACCTATGTGCGTGAGTACATAATAACAGACGTAAGGTGAGTCGAGTCCTCTTAAATTGTTAAGCTGACCTATGCACGAATACTTGGCTGCACCTAAATAATGTATCTCTATTGATGGATATATATTTTTGACTTGGCCTTCATCACAGATTTTAGAAACTTTCAGTAATTGGTTATACGATTAGCTGGTGATATCTGTAGAGAAAATGTTATATATAAAAGACAGAATAAAAGGTACATTCCCCGATAAACCATATGTTGATAACAATCAGAATTGTATCAGCAGTCTGGTATTCTTGGGGGAGATTGGATGGTAACATTTACCAGCAATGGCAACTGGTTTCAGAAAGCAAATTCAAACCATTATTCCCTATTCTTAAGTAGTGCCGTAGCCTCTGTACTATGGCCGTCCACTGTATTGTGTTAGAGTTCTCTTTCTTGAGGGTAGACTCAGGCTCGCTATTCTGTTTCCTCATTTCCTTTCCTTACTGGGCTATTTTCCCTGTTTAGCCACTGTGTTTATAGCATCCAGCTATTCCAACTAGGGTTGTAGTTTAGCTAACAATAACAATTATCAAAAGCAATTATTAAATTCAAAAGTTTTCCTTTCCTCACTGGGCTATTTTCCCTGTTTAGCCACTGTGTTTATAGCATCCAGCTATTCCAACTAGGGTTGTAGTTTAGCTAATAATAACAATAACAATTATCATAAGCAATTATTAAATCAAAAGTTTTCCTTTCCGCACTGGGCTATTTTCCCTGTTTAGCCACTGTGTTTATAGCATCCAGCTATTCCAACTAGGGTTGTAGTTTAGCTAATAATAACAATAACAATTATCATAAGCAATGATTAAAATTCAAAAGTTTCCTATCCGCACTGGGCTATTTTCCCTGTTTAGCCACTGTGTTTATAGCATCCAGCTATTCCAACTAGGGTTGTAGTTTAGCTAATAATAACAATAACAATTATCATAAGCAATGATTAAATTCAAAAGTTTTCCTTTCCGCACTGGGCTATTTCCCTGTTTAGCCACTGTGTTTATAGCATCCAGCTATTCCAACTAGGGTTGTAGTTTAGCTAATAATAACAATAACAATTATCATAAGCAATTATTAAATTCAAAAGTCACAATCGTCCACGAGGGATGATGCAAATAATTACAGTAACGTCACAATTGGGGTATACATTATATAAGTAAAATTCTTATTTAAATGGTATTTTAACTTTATCAGTAAATTGCAATGGACAAATGACTAGTAAATATAAAGATGGTCTAATAGCCTATAAAGAAATCAATATATTCTTTTCAGCGCTAGCTTGGAGTGTCCGGTCGGTCGTTAACCTGGCACTCATTGGTAATCGTTTGTTATCAACTTCAAGAACACAAGAACACCTTTATCAACAATTCTACATAATATTCTTTGGTTCTTGCCTACACATACAGTATACAGTTTCATATTTGTGTGTGTGCGTGTGTGTATGTATATATGTATGTGTATATATATATATATATATATACATACATATATATATATATATATATACACACATATATATATATATATATATATAAGAACTGGCGAGCACACACATACAATCTAACGATCAATTCTTACCTGTTACATATATATATATATATATATATACATACATATATACATGTGTGTGTTCTTATAGTTAATTAATTATTGTGGAAACTATAAGTAAACACAAACGTACACACACACACACACACGCACACACACACATATATATATATATATATATTTATATATATATATATATATATATATTTATATATATATATATATATATATATATTTATATATATATATATATGTGTGTGTGTATATCTATTTATAGTTGCCACAATAACTTCATAAACTCTCAATTCCACTCACTTTTTAATACGCTTGTTACTACAAAGAGTTGAACCCAAGTGCGGAAATAAATGAGGAAACCCTCCTTCCATTAGAAGGATTCGAACCCATACATTAAAAGTTACGATGACATTAACCTTAATCATTTGTGGAATACTGAAACATAAAAGATTGAATACAAATACGTATATTATTATTATTATTATTACTAGCCAAGCTACAACCGTAATTGGAAAAGCCGGACGCTACAAGCCCAAGGGCTCCAACAGGGGAAAATAGCCACCAGAGGAAACAGAAAAATAAATAAACTATAAGATAAGTAAAGAATAATTAAAATAGCATCTTAAGAACAGTAGCAAGATTAAAATAGATCTTTTATAAATAAACTATAAAAAGAGACCTATGAACTCGAGTCTGGCAAACGCATTTGTCTTCAAATACTTCATCAGACGATCAATAACAGATCTTCAATCACCCAGTGGCATTTCCTTTTCATCGGCTCTCACTTTCTGACATATTATCAACGTACACACTTCCTGTTACCCAATGGCAATACAAAGCCCTGTTGAAGAGGGGATTTTAGTAGCTAGGGGTTCATTCTCGAGTTTCATTTTTCATTTTCCTGTCTCCTACATCGGTTTGGTGGTGGTCTAAAACTCCATTCAATTTGTGTTTTTTTTTTATCTCGTTATTTTCGATTCTCGGTCTTCCTTTCTTGTTTTTTTTTTTCTTGCGTTGTTAATTAATTTGCTTCTCTACTTTCCTTGTTAACATGCTTCATTTGTTATCTATCCTATTAACAAAGGCATTGTTTTTATCAGCGGTTAGTAAAAGATGAATATGAAACGTGAGGCACACACGTTTTTATACACACACACAAATACATACATATATATATATACATATATATATATATATATATATATACATACATATATATATATATATATATATAATTTAGACAAGAAACATACAGTACATTATTTCGGAAATAAATTAGATATCTTAAGAGACATAATGCATATAAGCCAATACACACACACGCACACACACACACACACACATATATATATATATATATATGTATATATATACATATATATATATATATAAAATTTAAAAATTTATACACTAAATAAACATATTCATTACATATACTTATATATACACATATGTAAAGTGCATACATACATATATATATATATATATACATACATATATATACTGTATATATACATATATATGTATATATATATATAAATATATATATATATATATATATATATATGTTCGTGTGTGGAGAGAGAGAGAGAGAGAGAGAGAGAGAGAGAGAGAGATAGTTAGTCCAAGCGTCCTTTACGAATTTTCATATCTATTCAAATTGTTATATCTAGGAGCGACATCTACCGTCTATAAGCCAAAATGCAGCATGGGGTAAAGAGGACAAAAGTTCAGTCGAGGAGTGATTAAGTCGATAATCGTATGTTATCGACCGGAATTTCATCAAACGTCTCGCCCTCCACCTGATTAAGAATTCATGCTTTCCCCGACTGAATTGTTTGAATTCATGCTATGCTTTGCTTTGCTTTGCTTTACCTGATTATCTTGACAGAATATTTTCCGTTTTTTTTTTTTTTTTTTTTTTTTTTGGTAGAAGCTATTGATGGAAACTTTGCATTGATTGCATTTGACTTGAGTGACGGTAACTATATTCTCCTCTCTCTCTCTCTCTCTCTCTCTCTCTCTCTCTCCCTCTCTCTCTCAATAAAATAGCGATTTCAAGGTTCTACACCTCTATCTTTTCAAATTGTGACAAATCACGTGGAGCTAATAAAATATGAATGAGAAGAATGAAAGTATTTGAAAATATGGATTCTACAAAAGTTCAATTACTTTTACTCTTAAGCAAAATAAGTTAAAAGCATAAATATGAATGGACCGAGCGAAAGTATTCTAGAATATGGATTCTACAATAGCTCAATTACTTTCCATCTCAATCCAAAAATCAGTCAAATGCCAAATTCATTACAAACAATGACCCATAATCATCATACTCACGGCGACACCAGATAAAAAATACCAATCAATCAATCCAACGGAATTCCAAGCCAATTGACTTACGGCGACACCAGATAAAAATTAAATCAATTTAACAGAGTTCTAAGCTAATTGACTTATGGCAACACGAGATAAAAATACCAACAAATCAATCCAACCGACCTCTAAGCCAATTAACTTATAGCAACACCAGATAAAAATACCAATCAATCAATCCAACCGACCTCTAAGCCAATTAACTTATAGCAACACCAGATAAAAATACCAATCAATCAATCCAACCGACCTCTAAGCCAATTAACTTATAGCAACACCAGATAAAAATACCAATCAATCAATCCAACCGAGTTCTAGCCAATTGTCTTATGGCCACGCCAGATAAAAATATCAACCAATCAATCTAACCGATTCTTAGGGTCAGTGACTTACAGCAACACCAGATAAAAATATCAACCAATCAATCTAACCGAGTTCTAATGATCTCTGCCTTGAAGTCATCGCGAGAATTTCATCTAGTTTGACCTAAAGAACCACAGCGAGCGAGTCTATTCCTGAAGGCGGTTCTTACTAGTTCCGCTTAGTAACAGCCAGATTATTTCTAGGGGAGTGTGCATGTGATTCACAGAGGTAATTGCGTTTGCTTGTGTTTATTTTTGACTGAGAGAGTACTTGATTGTGGTGTCTCTATTGGAAGGTAGAAATTCCTTGTCTATACCCACACCGTTCTCCCCTTATCGGATCTTTCACCTGTCTAACTTTGTCAACCAAAATCATATTCTAGAAGTTCCCTGGTATGAGTAATTATGTATATATATATATATATATATGTGTGTGTGTGTGTGTGTGTGTGTGGATGAAAATCTACACCATATCGAGCTCAGATAAAAATAAATTTCGACCTCATATTGAGATCGAAATCTAGTGTCTAAATGAAAGACATGATTGCTATATATACAATATATATATATATATATATATGTGTGTGTGTGTGTATGTATATATTATACACATATATATATACATACATATATATATATATATATATATATCTGTGTGTGTGGACATATTAATATCATCAAGCAAGCTACAGTAGGTATGTTGTGCAACGTTAATAATAGCTTTGAATCAAACTTTATAAAAAATTTATATATACCAAATGTACAAATATAACAGCGGAAGTCTGTTCATTACCCCCCTTAAAAACCAAAGCTTTACTTCTTAATCCTGCACTTATCAGACTCTCCTACATGAAGCATAAAATATATCTAATCCTGTCTGCTATGACAATGCTCTGACGCAATCACTCCAAAAGCGAGTATCCACTTCGGTAAATGTCAAGAGAGAACCCATACAAATGTGTCCCCCTGATCCCATTACGAATCCTTGCTGGAGGGGGAGCGTGACTGGAGGGGGAGCGTGAAGGGAGTGCCTTTCTAAGGGAGGGGGAGAGTGGGAGTATGCTGAGTCGTAGCTCTCTGTCTGCTAGGAATCATGTACATACGTATTTCCATATTGTACCCCAGCATGGTTCGAGGTACGGTAAGTCTCTTCTGGTCTTGTGGACAATGTTGCGATGTCTAATGAATGGGCGTGTTTTTTTAATATAAGGAAGATGGGTGGAAGAGGAATGAGGGCGTGGGTTAAGAGCTGATAAAACGCGCTACATTTCAAGGGAGGAATGAGGTTACAGTTATAGAAACGAAAGCGGCTGCAGAATTCATTGCGTGAAAGACAGACTACATGCAATCTTTGTTGGGAGGGAGGTTGCTCATGAAATAGGTGATGAGGAGTCATTTGCACACAAACATTCACAAAACTGAGAGAGAGAGAGAGAGAGAGAGAGAGAGAGAGAGAGAGAGAGAGAGCTATATGCCACCAGCATCAACAGTCGAATTTCTATCCGCATCAATATTGATGGTCGAATCGATGAACTATTGATGGCTGGGATGTTGTGACCTAAATTCCTTCTAGAATGATTTCGTAAGTCTCTCCAAAGAATAATAGTTAATGTTCTCTACTCGTGTATTTCTCCTTCATAGGGTTTACAAGGTTATAACGAATTAGTCCTCGCAAGAAGGAAAGAAATGATTTCACATCCAAACATCTAATTGCTATGATATCACAGTACGTGAAATCATTTGCATTATACAGAAAATATACAAAACTGTGTGAGAGAGAGAGAGAGAGAGAGAGAGAGAGAGAGAGAGAGAGAGAGAGAGAATTATCAATGCAAATGGCAAAATATATTGTAAAAACATTAATAACCAGCTGTTGGACGAAACGATGACTAATGGTATTATTATTATTATTATTATTATTATTATTATGAATTGATAAGCTACAACCTTAGTTGGGAAGGCAGAATGCTATGAGCTCAGAGACTCCAACAGGAAAAATAGCTCAGTAAGGAAAGGAAAGAAGGAAAAATAGAATATTTTAAAAACCGTGACATTAAAATAGTAAACGAGGAAATGTAGTGATGTTTTTCACATGTAAGTGACATTAGATGTCTATACACATGTGCTAATTGGCATTTCAAGATAATAGATTTTTCACTAATGGTTATATACAAACTACAAGAATTGCAAGAGAAATATACTACTCAATAGTTGATGAGCAAGTAATAAGTCCGAGTACCTTACTATACATTAAATCTGATTGTTTCACATACATGCATATACATTCATTTATACACATACATACATACACACACATATATATACATATATATATATATATATATATATAAAAATATATATATATAAAAATATATATATGTATATATATACTGTGGCCTATGTATATACACATTTATATATATATATATATATATATTATATATATATATATATATATATATTATATATATATATATATATATATATTATATATATATATATATACATATATATATACTGTATATATATATATGCATGTGTGTGTTTATGTGTGTGTAATCAATGTTCATTCCTCATTCCTACCTATCACTGTCTACTTACCACATACCTAATAAGCTACTTAGCTCAGCAAGTCGCTCTGTTTGTGTGTGTAGACATGTGTGTTTGTAGAAATGATGAATTTTGATGTATACTTAAATGTCAGAAAATTCGTAATTGTACACTAACCGTCATAATTGTACTGTTTCTTATACAATTCCTCTACTTTGAATCAATGTAATTTTGAAATTCCTTGCAGATAAGCAACTGAGCTAAGAAAAATATTATGTGATTACTAATTAGATTTTTAATTAGATTTTTATCGGAGAGGAGAACATAGGAAAATTAATAATCTCTAAAAGACCTGAAATTACAGACGGAACTATTTCATAAGCTTTTTATTCTTCTGAGCAACTGAAAAGCACTTTCCCTTTTTAGGCTCATGAGTAACGGAAAACCGCTCTCCCTCTTTACGCTTGAGGAACGGAAAAGCGCTCTCCCTTTTTACACTTGAGGAACGGAAAAGCGCTTCTCCCTTATTAGGCTCCTGAGTAACGGAAAAACGCTTCTCCCTATTTAGGCTCCTAAGTAACGGAAAAACGCTGTCCCTTTTTTATGTTTCAGAGTAACGGAAAAGCGATCACCGTTTTTATGCTTCTGAGTAACGGAAAAACGCTCTCCCTTTTTTGTGCTTCTGAGTAACGGAAAAACGCTCTCCCTTTTTTATGCTTCTGAGTAACGGAAAAACGCTCTCCCTTTTTTGTGCTTCTGAGTAACGGAAAAACGCTCTCCCTTTTTTATGCTTCTGAGTAACGGAAAAACGCTCTCCCTTTTTTGTGCTTCTGAGTAACGGAAAAACGCTCTCCCTTTTTTATGCTTCTGAGTAACGGAAAAACGCTCTCCCTTTTTTGTGCTTCTGAGTAACGGAAAAACGCTCTCCCTTTTTTGTGCTTCTGAGTAACGGAAAAACGCTCTCCCTTTTTTATGCTTCTGAGTAACGGAAAAACGCTCTCCCTTTTTTGTGCTTCTGAGTAACGAAAAAACGCTCTCCCTTTTTTATGCTTCTGAGTAACGGAAAAACGCTCTCCCCTTTTTTGTGCTTCTGAGTAACGGAAAAACGCTCTCCCTTTTTTATGCTTCTGAGTAACGGAAAAACGCTCTCCCTTTTTTATGCTTCGAGGAACGGAAAAGCGCTCTCTCTCGGTAACACTACGGAACGAACACCCAATGACTTTTAGATCAATAATATGGAGGAAGCTTTCACAGTTATTCACCCTTCCCCTCGCTTAAGAGTAGGCAGTAATTGTACTATTGTGTTAGTGGGAATAAAAAGATTGGTGTAGACCTCTGGGCTCAGTCCTATCAATTGACACGTCAGCGGGGCCATTTAATAAATATCTTTGTATGTTTACGTGGGCAACTAGATAAAATTATGGAGATTCTTTCATTTCATTATGAACATGATTTGTATATATGGATGGGTATATGTATATATTTATATATATATATATATATATAGAGAGAGAGAGAGAGAGAGAGAGAGAGAGAGACGCATAGAGCCTCGGTTAGATTACACCAGTTATCTCTATTTAAATTATAAATATATATATATATATATATATATAATATTATTTATAAATTATATATATATATAAATTATATTATATATAAATTATATATATATACCTTATATATATATATATATATATGAAAAATTATATATATCAAACCAAATAAACCACTGCAAAATCTCCCCCCCCCCCCACACGTTACCTTAGGAACCAACTAAAACAAGTCGAATTTGTTCTATATAAATTTTTCATTCTAATTCGTGAAGGCATTTATAGTTTTTCCTTCTAATATCTTTAAGACAGTAAAGTCGAACATACAGCGTGAAATTACAACCTACAACCTACGATGAGGCCTTACAAGTGTTTGTAGAGTTGTGGTGAACGATAAGAACTGTTAAACGGATGAAAATATTACCTCTGAAGTTAATCCAATACCAAGTCAAAACAAATTTCGGTAAGAGAGAGAGAGAGAGAGAGAGAGAGGAGAGAGAGAGAGAGAGAGAGAGAGTGGTTACTCAATAATAAAGATTTATTAAATAATAGAATTACAGATGTTTATTTACTTGTATTGTTCTACTTTCAAGTTTTATATGTCCAAAACAACACCACAAACAAACGCACACACATAGTGTATATATATATATATATATATACACACATATATATATGTATATATACACACTTATATATATACAAGTATGTATATATACAGTATATATATATATTATATATATTCATTTCTACTTCAATCATCTAATAAATATTAATGCATTTGTGTATCCCATTCATTGAGGTTGAGGTAAATTCCGACCTTTATTGAAGCAAGTGTGACCTTAATGATGCAAATCTGGCATTTCTAGAGGCAGGGTCCTGACCTTTAATGAGACAAGACTGTCCTTCATTGAGCAAAGTCTGGCCTTTATTGAGGCGGGGGTCTAGCTTTTACTGAGGCAAGACTGTCCTTTATTGAGGCAAATCTGGCCTTTATTGAGGAGATTCTGACCTTTATTGTCGTAAGTCTTGCCTTTACTGAGGCAGGTCTGATCTTGAGGCAAGTCTGACCTTTATTGAGGTAAATCTGACCTTTATTGAGGTAAATCTTGCCTTTACTGAGGCAGGTCTGATCTTGAGGCAAGTCTGACCTTTATTGAGGTAAATCTGACCTTTATTGAGGTAAATCTTGCCTTTACTGAGGCAGGTCTGATCTTGAGGCAAGTCTGACCTTTATTGAGGTAAATCTGATATTTATTGTGGTAAGTCTTGCCTATACTGAGGCAGGTCTGATCTTGAGGCAAGTCTGACCTTTATTGAGGCAAATCCAACCTTAAATGACCTAAGTCTAACCTTTACTGAGGCAAGTTTGATTTGTAATGAGGAAAGTCTGGCCTTTATAAGACAAAATCTAACCTTTTACTGGGCAAAATTTGGTTCTTAATGAGGGAAAGTCTGACCTTTATTGAGGCAAATCCAACATTAAATGACCTAAGTCTAACCTTTACTGAGGCAAATTTGGTTGTTAATGAGGAAAGTCTGACCTTTATTAAGGCAAATCTGACAATTACTGAAGCAAATATAACCTTTGTTAAGGCAAGTTTGGTTCTTAATGAGGAAAGTCTGACCTTTATTAAGGCAAATCTGACAATTACTGAAGCAAAAATAACCTTTGCTAAGACAAGTTTGGTTCTTGATGCGGAAAGTCTGACCTTTATTTAGGCAAATCTGACCATTATTGGAGCAAATCTAACCTTTACTGAGGCAAGTCTGGCCTGTATTGACCCAAGGAGTTAATCAAAACAGAGATATCACTTAATGATGAGGTCAGCGAACCTTTGCATGAAGCAAAGAAATAAAAACAACCGAGTTTTTATTTCTCGCCTCTATCAATGCGTGGTAAGTCTTGCTCACGTCGTAAAATCAATTAGCGATTTAATGACAGACAATAGTTCGTCTAAAACCAACTAATCGCTCAAGTGGTTTTCCAGCTTGACACAGTTTGTTAAAACGATACAGTGTCAGAAGTATATTGAAGTATATTGAAGTATATTGAAGTATATTGAAGTATATCAAAGTCGTCGTCGTTGATGTTTTGATGTCGTTTTCAAGGTCGTTGTTAGTTCAAATTGTCGTTAAAGAATTTGTCGTCAAAGTCGTTGAAGTTGTCGTTGTCCGACGATATTGTCGTCGAATTATTCGGTCTCGAACTTGTCCGTCGTCGTTGAATTCGGCAAAATCTTCGTCGTCGAAGTCGTCGTTGTTGAAGTCGACATCATCGAAGTTGTTGTCGACGACATTGTCGTCGAATTATTCGTCCTCGAACTTGTCGTCGTCGTCGAATTCGACAAAATCTTCGTCGTCGAAGTCATCGTTGTTTAAGTTGACATCATCGAAGTTGTCGTTTGTCGACGACATTGTCATCGAATTATTCGTCCTCGAACTTGACGTCGTCGTTGAATTCGACAAAATCTTCGTCGTCGAAGTCGTCGTTGTTGAAGTTGTTGTCATCGTTGTCGTCAAAGTGGTCAAAGTCGTCAAAGGATCATGTTTTCCTATGAGAAATATATGTTCTAGATTTGGAAATTCTGAAATGTTCTTGTAAAAACACCCACATAGAGAGATATTTAAGTATGTTTTGATTTCCTACGTGGCGAAAGTAATATACATTTAGATTTAACAGAATATTAATTCCTAAATTATGTAAAATATGGATTATTTAAAAGAATTTGAAATGGAATATACAAAAACTTATAACAAGATCTCTTAATTTATTAAATTGAAGATAAAATACCAATTAACAAAATACAAAAAATCTCAACTTTTAAATTGACGATGAAATGCCAATTTAAAAAAATCTAAAAACAAAATCTCATAGCTTTTTATACTAAAGATAAAATACCAATTAAAGAAAATAAAAAAAACAAAATCTAAACTTTTTAAATTAAACTATTAAATACCAATAAAATATCTAAACTTTTTGAATG
>NC_090761.1:63284048-63285221 GCF_036898095.1 Palaemon carinicauda | reverse complement strand
GACTTACAGCAACACCAGATAAAAATACCAATCAATCAATCTAACCAAGTTCTAATGATCTCTGCCTTGAAGTCGTCGCGAGAATTTCATCTAGTTTGACCTAAAGAACCACAGCGAGCGAGTCTATTCCTGAAGGCGGTTCTTACTAGTTCCGCTTAGTAACAGCCAGATTATTTCTAGGGGAGTGTGCATGTGATTCACAGGGGTAATTGTGTTTGCTTGTGTTTATTTTTGACTGAGAGAGTACTTGATTGTGGTGTCTCTATTGGAAGGTAGAAATGCCTTGTCTATACCCACACCGTTCTCCCCTTATCGGATCTTTCACCTGTCTAACTTTGTCAACCAAAATCATATTCTAAAAGTTCCCTGGTATGAGTAATTATGTGTGTATATATATATATATATATATATATATATATATATATATGTGTGTGTGTGTGTGGTGTGTGTGTGTGTGTGTGTGTGGATGAAAATCTACACCATATCGAGCTCAGATAAAAATAAATTTCGACCTCATATTGAGATCGAAATCTAGTGTCTAAATGAAAGACATGATTGCTATATATATAGTATACACACACACACACACACACACACACACACATATATATATATATATACATATATATATATATATATATATTTATATATCTGTGTGTGTGGACATATTAATATCATCAAGCAAGCTACAGTAGGTATGTTGTGCAACGTTAACAATAGCTTTGAATCAAACTTTATAAAAAATTTATATATACCAAATGTACAAATATAACAGCGGAAGTCTGTTCATTACCCCCCTTAAAAACCAAAGCTTTACTTCTTAATCCTGCACTTATCAGACTCTCCTACATGAAGCATAAAATATATCTAATCCTGTCTGCTATGACAATGCTCTGACGCAATCACTCCAAAAGCGAGTATCCACTTCGGTAAATGTCAAGAGAGAACCCATACAAATGTGTCCCCCTGATCCCATTACGAATCCTTGCTGTGGAGGGGGAGCGTGACTGGAGGGGGAGCGTGAAGGGAGTGCCTTTCTGAGGGAGGGGGGAGAGTGGGAGTATGCTGAGTCGTAGCTCTCTGTCTGCTAGGAATCATGTACATACGTATTTCCATGTTGTACCCCAGCATGGTTCGAGGTACGGTAAGTCTCTTCTGGTCTTGTGGACAATG
>NC_090761.1:63276548-63279048 GCF_036898095.1 Palaemon carinicauda | reverse complement strand
AAGACAAGTTTGGTTCTTAATGAGGAAAGTCTGACCTTTATTAAGGCAAATCTGACAATTACTGAAGCAAATATAACCTTTGCTAAGACAAGTTTGGTTCTTAATGAGGAAAGTCTGACCTTTATTAAGGCAAATCTGACAATTAACTGAAGCAAATATAACCTTTGCTAAGACAAGTTTGGTTCTTAATGAGGAAAGTCTGACCTTTATTAAGGCAAATCTGACAATTACTGTAGCAAATCTAACCTTTACTGAGGAAAGTTTGGTTCTTAAAGAGGAAAGTCTGACCTTTGATTAAGGCAAATCTGACAATTACTGAAGCAAATATTACTAAGGCAAGTTTGGTTCTTAATGAGGAAAGTCTGACCTTTATTAAGGCAAATCTGACAATTAACTGAAGCAAATATTACTAAGGCAAGTTTGGTTCTTAATGCGGAAAGTCTGACCTTTATTAAGGCAAATCTGACCATTATTGGAGCAAATCTAACCTTTACTGAGGAAAGTCTGGCCTGTATTGACCCAAGGAGTTAATCAAAACAGAGATATCACTTAATGATGAGGTCAGTGAACCTTTGCATGAAAGCAAAGAAATAAAAACAACTGAGTTTTAGTTCTATCCTCTATCAATGCGTGTAAGTCTTGCTCACGTCGTAAAATCAATTAGCGATTTAATGACAGACAATAGTTCGTCTAAAACCAACTAATCACTCAAGTGGTTTCCCGGCTTGACACAGTTTGTTTAAAACGATACAGTGCAAGAAGTATATTGAAGTATATCAAAGTCGTCGTCGTTGATGTTTGGATGTCGTTTTCAAGGTCATTGTAGTTAGAATTGTCGTTGAAGAATTTGTCGTCAAAGTCGTTGAAGTTGTCGTTGTCGACGATATTGTCGTCGAATTATACGTTCTCGAACTTGTCGTCCGTCGTTGAATTCGACAAAATCTTCGTCGTCGAAGTCGTCGTTGTTGAAGTCGACATCATCGAAGTTGTTGTCGACGACATTGTCGTCGAATTATTCGTTCTCGAACTTGTCGTCGTCGTTGAATTCGACAAAATCTTCGTCGTCGAAGTCGTCGTTGTTGAAGTCGACATCATCGAAGTTGTTGTCATCGTTGTCGTCAAAGTAATCGTCAAAGTGGTCAAAGTCGTCAAAGGATCATGTTTTCCTATGAGAAATATATGTTCTAGATTTGGAAATTCCTGAAATGTTCTTATAAAAACACCCATATAGAGAGATATTTAAGTATGTTTTGATTTCCTACGTGGCGAAAGTAATATACATTTAGATTTAACAGAAATATTAATTCCTAAACTATGTAAAATATGGATTATTTAAAAGAATTTGAAATGGAATATACAAAAACTTAAAACAAGATCTCTTAATTTATTAAATTGAAGATAAAATACCAATTAACAAAATACAAAAAATCTCAACTTTTAAATTGACGATGAAATCCCAATTTAAAAAATCTAAAAACAAAATCTCATAGCTTTTTATACTAAAGATAAAATACCAATTAAAGAAAATAAAAAAAACAAAATCTAAACTTTTTAAATTAACTATTAAATACCAATAAAAAAATCTAAACTTTTTGAATGAAAGATAAAATACCAATTCAAAAATATAGAAAAATCTTAAGTTTTTAAATTAAAAATAAAATACCAATTAAAAAATATAAAAAAAAATCTAAACTTTTTAAATGGAAGATAAAATACTAATTCAAAATCATAAAAAAAATCTTAACTTTTTAAATTAAAGATAAAATACAAATTCAAAAATATAAAAAAAATCTTAACTTTTTAAATTAAAGATAAAATACCAATTCGAAAATATAAAAAAATCTTAACTTTTTAAATTAAAGATAAAATACTAATTAAAAAAAATAAAAATCTTAACTTTTCAAACTGACGATGAAATACCAATTGGAAAAAAAAAAGTCTCAACTTTTTAAATTGACGATAAAATACCAATAGAATTTTAACATAACCAGAAAAAAAATACCAAACCACTATATCACGAACATTCATCAATAAAAAGGAAGAAAATAACGTTAAAATAACGTTAATGAGGTTCACAACCAATCACATAACCCCGACATCACCCACGTCTGATAAGAATGTTGTCGCAATGGATATTTCATGATCCGCGAATCGAAGAAAAAGTAAGGTCACGGTCTCGAAGTGACCTTTGAAGGTCGTAATTTCAAGGCCACATCGAAATTACTCTGAATATTAAGGAGGAAGAAATTTTTATATCCCTGTTTGTGCTTTAAGTTGAAATAGATATTTTCTAGCATTTTTTAGTATTTTTTAGCAAATGTAAGATTAAAGCTAATAATTTATTCACTAATTGATATTTCTTTCATTATTATTTAATATTTCAAAATATTAATTGTTACTTGAAGGTCCTCTCAAATTAGAAGAGAGAGAGAGAGAGAGAGAGGAGAGAGAGAGAGAGAGAGAGAGAGAGAGAGAGAGAGAGAGAGAGAGAGGGAGAGAG
>NC_090761.1:63266548-63271548 GCF_036898095.1 Palaemon carinicauda | reverse complement strand
CGTTTTTATAACTTATATCTTCTATGCTTTCTCTTATTTCAAAATGCTTACAATCATAGCTTCCATGGTTTCACTAACTCGCCGTCATCTCATTCTTTTCATATCACGATTATTCTATGTATTTCCTTCTTTCATTACTTATCTATCTATAGTTTCATACACGCCTCTAGTATCAACATTATATATTGGCTGAGACATACATACGTACATACATAAATATCCATGCATGCTATCAAAGACGGTGTAGATAACGCCTAGATAAACAATTGCTATTCTAGCTCACGGAAGCTGATATACTGTAGGCCTCATTCTTTGACGTTTCAAGTACAACGCTCCAAGATAAGGACTATAACATTCTACCCCTGTGGTGTAAGGGATTTTTACATTAGTTTTTTCTTGGTTAAGATGCTATTTTGCGACAGTTTTCAGCCCATCCCCCCTGTTGAAAGAGAGAGAGAGAGAGAGAGAGAGAGAGGAGAGAGAGGAGAGAGAGAGAGGAGAGAGAGAGAGGAGAGAGAGAGAGGAGAGAGAGAGGAGAGAGAGAGATATTACAAGGATTTTGGATGCCTCAAAACTTTTAGTACACACGCGGAGACTCCATTTGCTCTCGAGTAGAGTGATCTAGTTTAAAACGTTTAGAGTTTTTATGATCTCGTCTAACTTATTCTTGAATTCGTTTACCATGTTACTATTCACTACATCCGCTGGAGAGAGAGAGAGAGAGAGAGAGAGAGAGAGAGAGAGAGAGAGAAGAGAGAGAGAGAGAGAGAGAGAGAGAGAGAGAGAGATTTTACAAGGATTTTGGATGCCTCAAAACTTTTTAGTACACACGCGGAGACTCCATTTGCTCTCGAGTAGAGTGATTTAGTTTTAAACGTTTAGAGTTTTTTTATGATCTCGTCTAACTTATTCTTGAATTCGTTTACCGTGTTACTATTCACTACATCCACTGGAGAGAGAGAGAGAGAGAGAGAGAGAGAGAGAGAGAGAGAGAGAGAGAGAGAGAGAGAGAGAGAGAGAGAGAACCGATATGCATGTCTCAAATCCCAACGATACGTACTTTGTACTATCGACTTCATCCAACGATATTTGCCCAAATATATCACAAATGCCGACTGTCACAGGGAGCTTAATAGCCTATTTAGATACCAAGACAGCCATGGCAGGTGCTGGTTTTAAAATGCCACCTGAAATCGATTTGTGATTACTCTTCCCGACAAGTTTGAAACTCTAAGCCATAAGATATTCATTATGTATTCAAAATAATCCCGTTGTCTACTCGTGTATGCACAAAAGTTTTTTGGTTGAAATTACTTCCTTAAACTACTTTTATCGATCATTTATGTCACTGTATCTATGTCTTGTAGACAACTGTGATTTCTGTGATTTTTGTTTCACTGCCCATAGCTTGTATTGTTGACATTGAGGATACTTCAGTTGTATGCACGAGGAAGTCTGAGTTCTAAGGGGTTTTGTCTTCTTTTTTTGTATAAATAAGTTTACAAGAAGCAGTACTTATTTTTTTCCTTCACATTTAAATCTAATGTAAATAGTAAAAAAATGAATACACTTATAATCAAAACATAAAAACACGTCCGTAATTAAATATACAATCTAATGCAAGTGATGAAAAAAATGGACTTACACACAACCCATAAAAACACGTCCCCAATTGAATACAAAATCTAATGCAAGTCATGAAAAGTGGGCTTATAAAACAGAACATAAAAACACGTCTCTAATTATATATAAAATCTAACGTAAGTGATGAAAAACAGTAGTTAATGTTCCAGAATAATTCCTTTATTTGATATGATTGCCTAATATCTGTTTTTTTCCCAAACCCAGTTTGTATATTCATCTCGAAATTAAATGAAAATATAATGTATTATCTGTTTTTTTCCCAAACCCAGTTTGTATATTCATCTCGAAATTAAATGAAAATATAATGTATTATCTGTTTTTTCCCAAACCCAGTTTGTATATTCATCTCGAAATTAAATGAAAATATAATGTATTATCTGTTTTTTCCCAAACCCAGTTCGTATATTCATCTCGAAATTAAATGAAAATATAATGTATTCGAACGTTCCTATATATAAGGCAATGTCCTACCGTCAGCCAGTAAAATCTACATTCTAAATGTAATGACAAGTTCCATTACTCTGCGATGAAAATTGTGGCTAGGAAGGTATTCACAAACAAAAAACAAACAAATAAACAAATACACAAACAGAGGGTAAAACAAAACCTAAACCGATAAAATAGACTTTAATTCTTAATGATGCCAAATTATAGAAACCTAACGACTTCCATTCCATTAATTTTATATAAAAAAAAGAATAAAGTCTCAGTTATCGTGGCCTGGTGGTATATTCGAGTTGTCCAGTAACACTTGTCATACATACTAAAAATATACAAGTGAATATTCTACCTCCTACCTCACATTATTTTCAAGAGCATAGTGTTTTTCTTGAAGGAATATCAAGCGTGGCGTTTTGAAAGCTTTCTGATAGTTAAATGGAAAAATCATAGCATGAAATTTCCCAGGGTGAAAAAAAAAAAAAAAAAAAGAGAGAGAGAGAGAGAGAGAGAGAGAGAGAGAGAGAGAGAGAGAGAGAGAGAGAGAGAGAGAGAGAGAGAGAGAGAGAGAGAGAGAGAGAGAAATTAAAAAAAAAAACGAAAATTATTCATCCACAATCAAAATATTTTTTCTACAGCTATTCAATCGACCCAACCCCCTCTCCCCGCAAAGAAAAAAAAAAAGAAAAAGAAAAAGAAAAGCATTGATCTGATATTACCATTAATTGATTAGAACCAATAATTCATCAGTTTACTGTATACAATTTTATCTAGGAAACAGAATACTGGAAATACGTCGCAACAATTACAATATAAAGAAAATGTTAGACAATCTTGTACAAAAATATCATACAGTCCTATCAAGATAGTTTTATTGAACTATAAACTATTGTTAGAGTAAGCTGGGCTTATGCCAGCGCGAAACCTCTACTCCTAAGACCGGCGAAGAAAGAATAAGAGAAAAACTGCAAAGAAAAAATAAATATTGGATGCAGAAGTAAAATGGCAAAAGTCAGAGTTTGCGGTGAAATATTGAACAGTAATTGACAATTGAAAAAGGTTCAATAAAACACTCACCTCTTCTTCTTCTTCTTCTTCTTCTTCTTCTTCTTCTTCTTCTTCTTCTTCTTCTTCTTCTTCTTCTTCTTCTTCTTCTATTACCCTTTTACCCCCCAGGCTCTTTGGAAATTTCCAACCCTTAACCCCCAAGGGGTTATTTTTTCCCCAGCACATTTTGCAGTATATTTCTTTTAAATTGCTCTAACAGCCTTAATTTTTGTCATAGAGAGGTCGGGTTGGTCTCATTCTCTTCGAAAATGCCTGAATTTTCTCAAAAAATTATAAAAAATATGAGAAAATTAATTTTTATAGCATTTTTTTGCAAGGACGTACCGGTACGTCCATGGGGGTAAAGGGATGGGTTTTGTGAAACGTACCAGTACGTCCTTTGGGGGTAAAAGGGTCGTGCTTTTTCTCATTTGTATGGGGGTAAGCACGGTTGCCTTCTCTTTGAAGGCCTTTGCTTTGACTTAGTGGTAGACCGTAGTCCTGATCGGCTGCCCTGCCTGACATCGCCTAGACTTAGGTAGCGTATGTTCATGTGTTGTACCAGTCACCAGCGTCCTTCTATTTTCTGGAATGTTCCAAACGTGATGCATCACATAACTGAAAGAAAAATTGAAACTATTAGTTCTTGTTCACGCTTAATATTCCTTAACTATCAATATGGTTTCCTAAAGGCCACTAAAGTTGATGATTTGTTTTTCATTATGAAGCTTCTTCAATTCTTATCCCTGTTGAAATGTGATTGATCGTCTATCATTTCACTTATACAATGCCATCTAAAATGATCCATTCTTTCATATCTAACGTTTTTAATATTTTTTACTATATTAACATTTCTTACTATATTAACTGTTTTTACATAACATATAACATATACAGTATGCCAACAGTTCATCTACACAACTTATACAGTATGTCAACAGTTCATCTACACAACTTATACAGTATGTCAACAGTTCATCTACACAACTTATACAGTATGTCAACAGTTCATCTACACAACTTATACAGTATGTCAACAGTTCATCTACACAACTTATACAGTATGTCAACAGTTCATCTACACAACTTATACAGTATGTCAACAGTTCATCTACACAACAAATATAGAATGTTAACAGTTCATCTACACAACATATACAGTATGCCAACAGTTCATCTATACAACAAATATAGAATGTTAACAGTTCATCTACACAACATATACAGTATGTCAACAGTCCATCTACACAACAAATATAGAATGTTAACAGTTCATCTACACAACATATACAGTATGCCAACAGTTCATCTACACAACTTATACAGTATGTCAACAGTTCATCTACACAACTTATACAGTATGTCCACAGTTCATCTACACAACATACATGCCAAAATATCATCTACACAATATGTCAACAGTTCATCTACACAGGTACAACATTTCTCTCCCATGTTTACTCAACATCCACTTGAGAGAGAGAGAGAGAGAGAGAGAGAGAGAGAGGAGAGAGAGAGGAGAGAGAGAGAGAGAGAGAGAGAGAATTCAATACGTAAATAATTTACTATAATCTGATTTAGGCAATACCATCTGAATCTAATAATTTTGACAATGACTAATCATTACAAAGACAATTTCCATGCATATGTATTATGTAAAGTACTGGTCATTACTACAGCTACATTAGACGCGCTTTATCATAAATTTTGAATTATAAATACAGATTAAAATCTAATAAGTAGCAAAGCTTTGTCTTTTCAAATGAGGCGAAGATATATCCCTATAGTATGTGTAAGCCTCTGGAAGCTGTAGTTTTCAATTTCACGTAAAATACCATACACGAAAGTTAAAAGTCAATTAACGTCTACTT
>NC_090761.1:63246548-63256548 GCF_036898095.1 Palaemon carinicauda | reverse complement strand
ACAGTAAAGATGGCTGTGCTAATTGTAGTAACAGGCTCATGGGCAGTGGCAGCAGTATCACCAAAGGTGACAGAAAGAATAACAGTCCTAGCAGTAGTAACAGTACCAGTTCAATGCAAACAGGAGTAATAGCAGTAATATCTACAATGGTAACAGTCAATATGACTGTGCTAGCTGTAGCTACAGTACCAATTCAATAGGAGCATGGACAATGGCAGTTATATCAACAGTGGTAACAGCAAGAATAACAGTGCTAACAGTGGTAATCGAACCAGTTTAATGGGGGCATGAAAAATGGCAGTAATATTATTAGGGGTAACAGTAAAATGTCAGTAATAACAGTAGAAATAAAAGTACTAGCAGTAGTAAGAGTGCCAGTTCAATAGCAGCAGGAGTTATAGCAGAATATTTCAGCAGTGGTAACAGTAGGAATAAATGTACTGGCAGTAATAACAGTACAGATCTATAGGAGCAGGAATAACCGCAGTGGTAACAGTAGGAATAAAAGTACTAGTTGTAGCAAGATTACCAGTTCAATAAGAGCAGAAGTAATAGCAGTAACATCAACAGTGGTAACAGCAAGAATAACAGTACTGGTAGAAGTAACATTTCTACTAATGTTCGTAGCTGCAATGATACAATATCACATGCATATCTATCAAGTTCACTTATAAAAAACTTGAGATCCGAGATGAATCTAAAGAGAACTTCATCCTCTACAAGTGAACATCGTTCATCAGTTGAAGCCCTGTTTATAAGCCAATGACAGTACACGAATTATCTTGAATTTCTTATGGGGGTAATTGAGCGAGCGTGATGTGAATCGGACCAAAACAGGGGTCCATGCACGAAACTTGGGTTTCATATTCACTTTGCAAACAAAATCAGGCGAACAGCCAATATCATTATTACTGCTTTGGTTTCATATTCACTTTGGAAACACAATCCTGCGGACAGCAGGGCTCTTATTTCTGCTTTGGTTTCATATTCACTTTGCAAACAAAATCAGGCGAACAGCCAATATCATTATTACTGCTTTGGTTTCATATTCACTTTGGAAACACAATCCTGCGGACAGCAGGGCTCTTATTTCTGCTTTTGTTTCTTAATACCTTTGCAAACACAATCCTGCGGATAGCCAGTGCTCTTATTTCTGCTTTTGTTCCTTACTGCCTTTGCAAACAAAATCCTGCGGATAGCCAGTGCTCGTATTTCTGCTTTTGTTCCTTACTACCTTTGCAAACAAAATCCTGCGGATAGCCAGTGCTCTTGTTTCTGCTTTTGTTCCCTACGACCTTTGCAAACAAAATCCTGCGGATAGCCAGTGCTCGTATTTCTGCTTTTGTTCCCTACGACCTTTGCAAACAAAATCCTGCGGATAGCCAGTGCTCGTATTTCTGCTTTTGTTCCTTACTGCCTTTGCAAACAAAATCCTGCGGATAGCCAGTGCTCGTAATTCTGCTTTTGTTCCTTACTGCCTTTGCAAACAAAATCCTGCGGATAGCCAGTGCTCGTATTTCTGCTTTTGTTCCTTACTACCTTTGCAAACAAAATCCTGCGGATAGCCAGTGCTCGTAATTCTGCTTTTGTTCCTTACTACCTTTGCAAACAAAAATCCTGCAGACATCAGTGCTCTTATTTTTGCTTTTGTTTCTTACTACCTTTGCAAACAAAATCCTGCGGATAGCCAGTGCTCTTATTTCTGCTTTTGTTCCTTACTACCTTTGCAAACAAAATCCTGCGGATAGCCAGTGCTCTTATTTCTGCTTTTGTTTCTTACTACCTTTGCAAACAAATTCCTGCAGACATCAGTGCTCTTATTTCTGCTTTTGTTCCTTACTACCTTTGCAAACAAAATCCTGTGGATAGCCAGTGCTCTTATTTCTGCTTTTGTTCCTTACTACCTTTGCAAACAAAATCCTGCGGACAGCAGGCCTCTTATTTCTGCTTTTGTTCCTTACTACCTTTGCAAACAAAATCTTGCGGATAGCCAGTGCTCTTATTTCTGCTTTCGTTCCTTACTACCTTTGCAAACAAAATCCTGCGGATAGCCAGTGCTCTTATTTCTGCTTTCGTTCCTTACTACCTTTGCAAACAAAATCCTGCGGATAGCCAGTGCTCTTATTTCTGCTTTCGTTCCTTACTACCTTTGCAAACAAAATCTTGCGGATAGCCAGTGCTCTTATTTCTGCTTTCGTTCCTTACTACCTTTGCAAACAAAATCCTGCGGAATGCCAGTGCTCTTATTTCTGCTTTTGTTTCTTAATACCTTTGCAAACAAAATCCTGCGGATAGCCAGTGCTCTTATTTCTGCTTTTGTTCCTTACTACCTTTGCAAAAAAAATCCTGCGGATAGCCAGTGCTCTTATTTCTGCTTTTGTTCCTTACTACCTTTGCAAACAAAATCCTGCGGATAGCCAGTGCTCTTATTTCTGCTTTTGTTCCTTACTACCTTTGCAAACAAATTCCTGCGGATAGCAGCCAGTGCTCTTATTTCTGCTTTTGTTTCTTACTACCTTTGCAAACAAAATCCTGCGGACAGCAGGGCTCTTATTTCTGCTTTTGTTTCTTAATACCTTTGCAAACAAAATCCTGCGGATAGCCAGCGCTCTTATTTCTGCTTTTGTTCCTTACTACCTTTGCAAACAAAAATCCTGCAGACATCAGTGCTCTTATTTTTTGCTTTTGTTCCTTACTACCTTTGCAAACAAAATCCTGCGGATAGCCAGTGCTCTTATTTCTGCTTTTGTTCCTTACTACCTTTGCAAACAAAATCCTGCGGATAGCCAGTGCTCTTATTTCTGCTTTTGTTCCTTACTACCTTTGCAAACAAAATCCTGCAGACATCAGTGCTCTTATTTCTGCTTTTGTTCCTTACTACCTTTGCAAACAAAATCCTGGGGATAGCCAGTGCTCTTATTTCTGCTTTTGTTCCTTACTACCTTTGCAAACAAAATCCTGCGGATAGCCAGTGCTCTTATTTCTGCTTTTGTTCCTTACTACCTTTGCAAACAAAATCCTGCGGATAGCCAGTGCTCTTATTTCTGCTTTTGTTCCTTACTACCTTTGCAAACAAATTCCTGCGGATAGCCAGTGCTCTTATTTCTGCTTTTGTTCCTTACTACCTTTGCAAACAAAATCCTGCGGATAGCAGCCAGTGCTCTTATTTCTGCTTTTGTTTCTTACTACCTTTGCAAACAAAATCCTGCGGATAGCCAGTGCTCTTATTTCTGCTTTTTTTTCTTACTACCTTTGCAAACAAATTCCTGCGGATAGCCAGTGCTCTTATTTCTGCTTTTGTTCCTTACTACCTTTGCAAACAAAATCCTGCAGACAGCAGGGCTCTTATTTCTGCTTTTGTTTCTTAATACCTTTGCAAACAAAATCCTGCGGATGGCCAGTGCTCTTATTTCAGCTTTTGTTCCTTACTACCTTTGCAAACAAAATCCTGCGGACAGCAGGGCTCTTATTTCTGCTTTTGTTCTTAATACCTTTGCAAACAAAATCCTGCGGATAGCCAGTGCTCTTATTTCTGCTTTTGTTCCTTACTACCTTTGCAAACAAAATCCTGCGGACAGCAGGGCTCTTATTTCTGCTTTTGTTTCTTAATACCTTTGCAAACAAAATCCTGCGGATAGCCAGTGCACTTATTTCTGCTTTTGTTCCTTACTACCTTTGCAAACAAAATCCTGCGGACAGCAGGGCTCTTATTTCTGCTTTTGTTTCTTAATACCTTTGCAAACAAAATCCTGCGGATAGCCAGTGCTCTTATTTCTGCTTTTGTTCCTTACTACCTTTGCAAACAAAAATCCTGCAGATAGCCAGTGCTCTTATTTCTGCTTTTGTTCCTTACTACCTTTGCAAACAAATTCCTGCGGATAGCCAGTGCTCTTATTTCTGCCTTTGTTCCTTACTACCTTTGCAAACAAAAATCCTGCGGATAGCCAGTGCTCTTATTTCTGCTTTTGTTCCTTACTACCTTTGCAAACAAAATCCTGCGGATAGCCAGTGCTCTTATTTCTGCTTTTGTTCCTTACTACCTTTGCATACAAAATCCTGCGGATAGCCAGTGCTCTTATTTCTGCCTTTGTTCCTTACTACCTTTGCATACAAAATCCTGCGGATAGCCAGTGCTCTTATTTCTGCCTTTGCTCCTTACTACCTTTGCAAACAAAATCCTGCGGATAGCCAGTGCTCTTATTTCTGCCTGTGTTCCTTACTACCTTTGCAAACAAAATCCTGCGGATAGCCAGTGCTCTTATTTCTGCCTGTGTTCCTTACTACCTTTGCAAACAAAATCCTGCGGATAGCCAGTGCTCTTATTTCTGCCTGTGTTCCTTACTACCTTTGCAAACAAAATCCTGCGGATAGCCAGTGCTCTTATTTCTGCCTGTGTTCCTTACTACCTTTGCAAACAAAATCCTGCGGATAGCCAGTGCTCTTATTTCTGCCTGTGTTCCTTACTACCTTTGCAAACAAATTCCTGCAGATAGCCAGTGCTCTTATTTCTGCCTGTGTTCCTTACTACCTTTGCAAACAAAATCCTGCGGATAGCCAGTGCTCTTATTTCTGCTTTTGTTCCTTACTACCTTTGCAAACAAAAATCCTGCAGACATCAGTGCTCTTTTTTTTGCTTTTGTTTCTTACTACCTTTGCAAAAAAAATCCTGCGGATAGCCAGTGCTCTTATTTCTGCTTTTGTTCCTTACTACCTTTGCAAAAAAAATCCTGCGGATAGCCAGTGCTCTTATTTCTGCTTTTGTTCCTTACTACCTTTGCAAACAAAAATCCTGCAGACATCAGTGCTCTTATTTCTGCTTTTGTTCCTTACTACCTTTGCAAACAAAATCCTGCGGATAGCCAGTGCTCTTATTTCTGCTTTTGTTCCTTACTACTTTTGCATACAAAATCCTGCGGATAGCCAGTGCTCTTATTTCTGCCTTTGATCCTTACTACCTTTGCATACAAAATCCTGCGGATAGCCAGTGCTCTTATTTCTGCCTTTGTTCCTTACTACCTTTGCATACAAAATCCTGCGGATAGCCAGTGCTCTTATTTCTGCCTTTGTTCCTTACTACCTTTGCAAACAAAATCCTGCGGATAGCCAGTGCTCTTATTTCTGCCTTTGTTCCTTACTACCTTTGCAAACAAAATCCTGCGGATAGCCAGTGCTCTTATTTCTGCCTTTGTTCCTTACTACCTTTGCAAACAAAATCCTGCGGATAGCCAGTGCTCTTATTTCTGCCTTTGTTCCTTACTACCTTTGCAAACAAAATCCTGCGGATAGCCAGTGCTCTTATTTCTGCTTTTGTTCCTTACTACCTTTGCAAACAAATTCCTGCGGATAGCAGCCAGTGCTCTTATTTCTGCTTTTGTTTCTTACTACCTTTGCAAACAAAATCCTGCGGATAGCCAGTGCTCTTATTTCTGCTTTTGTTCCTTACTACCTTTGCAAACAAAATCCTGCGGATAGCCAGTGCTCTTATTTCTGCTTTTGTTTCTTACTACCTTTGCAAACAAATTCCTGCAGACATCAGTGCTCTTATTTCTGCTTTTGTTCCTTACTACCTTTGCAAACAAAATCCTGTGGATAGCCAGTGCTCTTATTTCTGCTTTTGTTCCTTACTACCTTTGCAAACAAAATCCTGCGGACAGCAGGCCTCTTATTTCTGCTTTTGTTCCTTACTACCTTTGCAAACAAAATCTTGCGGATAGCCAGTGCTCTTATTTCTGCTTTCGTTCCTTACTACCTTTGCAAACAAAATCCTGCGGAATGCCAGTGCTCTTATTTCTGCTTTTGTTTCTTAATACCTTTGCAAACAAAATCCTGCGGATAGCCAGTGCTCTTATTTCTGCTTTTGTTCCTTACTACCTTTGCAAAAAAAATCCTGCGGATAGCCAGTGCTCTTATTTCTGCTTTTGTTCCTTACTACCTTTGCAAACAAAATCCTGCGGATAGCCAGTGCTCTTATTTCTGCTTTTGTTCCTTACTACCTTTGCAAACAAATTCCTGCGGATAGCAGCCAGTGCTCTTATTTCTGCTTTTGTTTCTTACTACCTTTGCAAACAAAATCCTGCGGACAGCAGGGCTCTTATTTCTGCTTTTGTTTCTTAATACCTTTGCAAACAAAATCCTGCGGATAGCCAGCGCTCTTATTTCTGCTTTTGTTCCTTACTACCTTTGCAAACAAAAATCCTGCAGACATCAGTGCTCTTATTTTTTGCTTTTGTTCCTTACTACCTTTGCAAACAAAATCCTGCGGATAGCCAGTGCTCTTATTTCTGCTTTTGTTCCTTACTACCTTTGCAAACAAAATCCTGCGGATAGCCAGTGCTCTTATTTCTGCTTTTGTTCCTTACTACCTTTGCAAACAAAATCCTGCAGACATCAGTGCTCTTATTTCTGCTTTTGTTCCTTACTACCTTTGCAAACAAAATCCTGGGGATAGCCAGTGCTCTTATTTCTGCTTTTGTTCCTTACTACCTTTGCAAACAAAATCCTGCGGATAGCCAGTGCTCTTATTTCTGCTTTTGTTCCTTACTACCTTTGCAAACAAAATCCTGCGGATAGCCAGTGCTCTTATTTCTGCTTTTGTTCCTTACTACCTTTGCAAACAAATTCCTGCGGATAGCCAGTGCTCTTATTTCTGCTTTTGTTCCTTACTACCTTTGCAAACAAAATCCTGCAGACATCAGTGCTCTTATTTTTGCTTTTGTTTCTTAATACCTTTGCAAACAAAATCCTGCGGATAGCCAGTGCTCTTATTTCTGCTTTTTTTTCTTACTACCTTTGCAAACAAATTCCTGCGGATAGCCAGTGCTCTTATTTCTGCTTTTGTTCCTTACTACCTTTGCAAACAAAATCCTGCAGACAGCAGGGCTCTTATTTCTGCTTTTGTTTCTTAATACCTTTGCAAACAAAATCCTGCGGATGGCCAGTGCTCTTATTTCAGCTTTTGTTCCTTACTACCTTTGCAAACAAAATCCTGCGGACAGCAGGGCTCTTATTTCTGCTTTTGTTCTTAATACCTTTGCAAACAAAATCCTGCGGATAGCCAGTGCTCTTATTTCTGCTTTTGTTCCTTACTACCTTTGCAAACAAAATCCTGCGGACAGCAGGGCTCTTATTTCTGCTTTTGTTTCTTAATACCTTTGCAAACAAAATCCTGCGGATAGCCAGTGCACTTATTTCTGCTTTTGTTCCTTACTACCTTTGCAAACAAAATCCTGCGGACAGCAGGGCTCTTATTTCTGCTTTTGTTTCTTAATACCTTTGCAAACAAAATCCTGCGGATAGCCAGTGCTCTTATTTCTGCTTTTGTTCCTTACTACCTTTGCAAACAAAAATCCTGCAGATAGCCAGTGCTCTTATTTCTGCTTTTGTTCCTTACTACCTTTGCAAACAAATTCCTGCGGATAGCCAGTGCTCTTATTTCTGCCTTTGTTCCTTACTACCTTTGCAAACAAAAATCCTGCGGATAGCCAGTGCTCTTATTTCTGCTTTTGTTCCTTACTACCTTTGCAAACAAAATCCTGCGGATAGCGAGTGCTCTTATTTCTGCTTTTGTTCCTTACTACCTTTGCATACAAAATCCTGCGGATAGCCAGTGCTCTTATTTCTGCCTTTGTTCCTTACTACCTTTGCATACAAAATCCTGCGGATAGCCAGTGCTCTTATTTCTGCCTTTGCTCCTTACTACCTTTGCAAACAAAATCCTGCGGATAGCCAGTGCTCTTATTTCTGCCTGTGTTCCTTACTACCTTTGCAAACAAAATCCTGCGGATAGCCAGTGCTCTTATTTCTGCCTGTGTTCCTTACTACCTTTGCAAACAAAATCCTGCGGATAGCCAGTGCTCTTATTTCTGCCTGTGTTCCTTACTACCTTTGCAAACAAAATCCTGCGGATAGCCAGTGCTCTTATTTCTGCCTGTGTTCCTTACTACCTTTGCAAACAAAATCCTGCGGATAGCCAGTGCTCTTATTTCTGCCTGTGTTCCTTACTACCTTTGCAAACAAATTCCTGCGGATAGCCAGTGCTCTTATTTCTGCCTGTGTTCCTTACTACCTTTGCAAACAAAATCCTGCGGATAGCCAGTGCTCTTATTTCTGCTTTTGTTCCTTACTACCTTTGCAAACAAAAATCCTGCAGACATCAGTGCTCTTTTTTTTGCTTTTGTTTCTTACTACCTTTGCAAAAAAAATCCTGCGGATAGCCAGTGCTCTTATTTCTGCTTTTGTTCCTTACTACCTTTGCAAAAAAAATCCTGCGGATAGCCAGTGCTCTTATTTCTGCTTTTGTTCCTTACTACCTTTGCAAACAAAAATCCTGCAGACATCAGTGCTCTTATTTCTGCTTTTGTTCCTTACTACCTTTGCAAACAAAATCCTGCGGATAGCCAGTGCTCTTATTTCTGCTTTTGTTCCTTACTACTTTTGCATACAAAATCCTGCGGATAGCCAGTGCTCTTATTTCTGCCTTTGATCCTTACTACCTTTGCATACAAAATCCTGCGGATAGCCAGTGCTCTTATTTCTGCCTTTGTTCCTTACTACCTTTGCATACAAAATCCTGCGGATAGCCAGTGCTCTTATTTCTGCCTTTGTTCCTTACTACCTTTGCAAACAAAATCCTGCGGATAGCCAGTGCTCTTATTTCTGCCTTTGTTCCTTACTACCTTTGCAAACAAAATCCTGCGGATAGCCAGTGCTCTTATTTCTGCCTTTGTTCCTTACTACCTTTGCAAACAAAATCCTGCGGATAGCCAGTGCTCTTATTTCTGCCTTTGTTCCTTACTACCTTTGCAAACAAAATCCTGCGGATAGCCAGTGCTCTTATTTCTGCTTGTGTTCCTTACTACCTTTGCAAACAAAAATCCTGCAGACATCAGTGCTCTTATTTTTGTTTTTGTTCCTTACTACCTTTGCAAACAAAATCCTGCGGATAGCCAGTGCTCTTATTTCTGCCTTTGTTCCTTACTAACTTTGCAAACAAAATCCTGCGGATAGCCAGTGCTCTTATTTCTGCTTTTGTTCCTTACTACCTTTGCAAACAAAAATCCTGCAGACATCAGTGCTCTTATTTTTTGCTTTTGTTCCTTACTACCTTTGCAAACAAAATCCTGCGGATAGCCAGTGCTCTTATTTCTGCTTTTGTTCCTTACTACCTTTGCAAACAAAATCCTGCGGATAGCCAGTGCTCTTATTTCTGCCTTTGTTCCTTACTACCTTTGCAAACAAAATCCTGCGGACAGCCAGTGCTCTTATTTCTGCTTTTGTTCCTTACTACCTTTGCAAACAAAATCCTGCAGACATCAGTGCTCTTATTTTTGCTTTTGTTTCTTAATACCTTTGCAAACAAAATCCTGCGGATAGCCAGTGCTCTTATTTCTGCTTTTGTTCCTTACTACCTTTGCAAACAAAATCCTGCGGATAGCCAGTGCTCTTATTTCTGCTTTTGTTCCTTACTACCTTTGCAAACAAAATCCTGCGGACAGCAGGGCTCTTATTTCTGCTTTTGTTCCTTACTACCTTTGCAAACGAAAATCCTGCGGATAGCCAGTGCTCTTATTTCGGCTTTTGTTCCTGACTACCTTTGCAAACAAAATCCTGCGGACAGCAGGGCTCTTATTTCTGCTTTTGTGCCTTACTACCTTTGCAAACAAAATCCTGCGGATAGCCAGTGCTCTTATTTCTGCTTTTGTTCCTTACTACCTTTGCAAACAAAATCCTGCGGACAGCAGGGCTCTTATTTCTGCTTTTGTTTCTTAATACCTTTGCAAACAAAATCCTGCGGATAGCCAGTGCTCTTATTTCGGCTTTTGTTCCTGACTACCTTTGCAAACAAAATCCTGCGGACAGCAGGGCTCTTATTTCTGCTTTTGTTCCTTACTACCTTTGCAAACAAAATCCTGCGGATAGCCAGTGCTCTTATTTCTGCTTTTGTTGGTGTTTACCTGTGCAATATTGTAATAGCTTGAACACATATTTTCTCTCCGAATAA
>NC_090761.1:63204048-63244048 GCF_036898095.1 Palaemon carinicauda | reverse complement strand
ATTTCTCTGTCCCTTTCTTTCAGATTTAAGTAAAGGTTATTACAATGTCAGTTTAAAGGTTTAAAGGCCGCTCATGAGTGGCAGAGGCGAGGGACAGTGACATTGCCCTATCAAGCAGGACAATGCCCTAGAGACTGACCATATATATATATATGATCAGCGCCCAAGCCCTTTCTCCATTCAAGAAAGGACCAAGGAGGGCCAGGAAATGGCCCCTGATGACTCGGCAGATAGACCTATAGGCTCCCCTAAACCCCGCATCCTTAACTCACAGGGATGGTGAGGTTGCAGCAACCAAAGGAACTAACGAGCGTGAGCGGGACTCGAACCCCAATCAGCCGTTCACCAGTCATGGACATTACCATATCGGCCGCCACAATCTGCATAAATAATGGATTTTTTTTTTTTCAGAATACTCTCTTTCATGTTTATACTATCATATTGCAACTGAAAAATATCATAACTACAACTTGTGAAAAATATTGGACTAAAATCATTTTCTTAATAACCTAAACCCGTCTTCAATTATGTAGGAACCGTATATGACCTTAATATCACTGCAGAAGAATACAAGGGGATAACTACAGGGGCATTCAGTAGGGCGCAGACATCCGCCGCGGCAGCTTATTTCTCAATCTTTTACTCGACCTTTAACCTTAACATGTATTAACCCTTTCACCCCCAAAGGACGTACCGGTACGTTCTTGCAAAACACTGTTAATTACAGAATTTTACATATTTTTGATAATTTTACGAGAAACTTCAAGCATTTTCCAAAAGAATGAGACCAACCTGACTTCTCTAGGACAAAAATTAAGCTTTTTAGAGCAATTTTAAAAAATTAAATAGCAAAATGTGCTCGAAATTTAACCTTATGGTGGGGGTAAAAGGGTATTTGGAGTGGATTTTCATACACTCATATATGAACCAAGTTTGAGGTCTCTATGACAACGATGATCAATCTTGAAACTGATTACGTGAATTGGACATTTTGCTTGACCGTGACCTTGACTTTTGACCTTGACCTTCCAAAATTTAATCATTTTCAGGTTTTTACATAATAGTTAATCCCTGCAAGTATCATTACTCTACGATTATAATTGTGGCCAGGAAGCTGTTCACAAACAAACACACAAACAGGCGTGAAAACATAACATCCTTCCAACTACGTTAGAGGAGGTAAACATTATTATTATTATTATTATTGTTACTTGCTAAGCTACAACCCTAGTTGGAAAAGCAGAATTCCATAAGCCCAGGGGCTCAAAAGGTGAAAATAGCCCAGTGAGGAAAGGAAAAAGGGAAAAATAAAATATTTTAAGAACAGAAACATTAAAATAAATATCTCCTATATGAACTATAAAAACTTCATCAAAACAGAGAAATAACATAGAAAAGTGGGCTCGGGTGTACCCTCAAGCAAGAGAACTCTACCATCTCAGTATATCTCCCGAAATGGGTTGTAAATATTCTCTACGTCCTTGGACATTCGATTTTGTCCATGAGAGAAATGTAAAGTTTCGATAATTCCAACTTTGCTAGAAGTGAGACAACATGCACAGAGACCTCCTCCATGAGGGGGATCGATCTGTTACGAGCAGTGTTGCCAGTTGGGCGTCTAAAATTCCCCAAAACTCGTGATAAAAAATACCTAAAACCACCCAAAATTCCCCATGTCCACAAATATTTTTTCTTCTGACCCTGTAGGCCATAGTAAATAAGCATAGAAATTGCTCACTTTACTGCATGTAAGTGCAAGCAAACTAATTGCAACAATATAAAGGTTTAATCATCCCTCTGTCTCATGGAAATTTGTACTGAATATCCCCCATGACATCCAAAATCCCCAAATCTAGGGATAAATTCCTATAGCTGGCAACACTGGTTACGAGTGAAAGCCATTCTTTGTCGAGTTCCCAACCAACGTTTACCTTTCAAAATTATTGTAAAATTTATGGCAAAATCAAAGTTAGTAACGAATATTTATATGCTGAGGCCCAATTTATCGATTTGATTGTGTCTCACTTTTTATTATTTTCTGTTATTTGTAATTATAAATATATATGCTAATTGTAATACAAACTTTGGTCATCACCCAATCAACAACAATCGTTCAAACAGAACAAGATTTCTCTGTATATATATATATATATATATATATATATATATATATATATATATTATATATATATATATATGATATTTTTTTTCGTGGCTAAGTGGCAGTCACTGTCTATGCAAGTTTGCCGTGCCAGGGTTCGACTCCCAGCCGGTCACAAGCTCTGGTCTTTGTGTGATTTTGCCTGGGGCTCTGATCCCGAGGTCGTTAAGAGAATCCAGACATTAATGTATCAAAATATAAGGCTTATTTGAATATATATATATATATATATATATATATATATATATATATATATATATATATATATATATATATTATATTTTTATCTATTCATATATATGTGCATATATATGAATATGAATATAAATATATACACACACACACATATATATATATATATATATATATATATATATATATATATATATATATATATATATATATACTGTATATATATACATATATATATATATATATATATATATATATATATATATATATATATATATATATTTATTTATTTATTACTCTATATAGTATTGTTAAATCACCGGATATTGAACATATGAAAAAAAAAACATTAATTCATTTCTATAATGCATTCAAAATTCCAATACATTAAACATCGCTGAAACAAACAAAATGCAAAAGAAAAGATATCGCAAGCCAGAAAAGCAAATCTATCGTACAACTAAACTTTAACTTGTAAACAAAAAAGAAACCATTTATCTACCAACTAAAAAGTGAATCAGAAAGCGTTATCGATTCTCCACTTGTCATACTTCGACGTCTTCTCTAACTTATTACGCTTTCACCTGCGTTTGATTAAATGTATAAAGTACGATATACAAAGGAGATAATCAACAGTAAATTATATGGAATATGTCTCAAAATTACCAAAGCTTAAGTAGCTTGTTTGATATATATATATATATATATATATATATATATATATATATATATATATATATATATATATATATACTGTATATACATACATATGTGTATATATATACATATGTATATATATATATATATATATATATATATATATATATATATATATATATATATTGCGGAAGATTTTCGTCTGATCTCTCACAGCAAACCAACCTAGTATGGGTAGCCCTAATTGGTACAGCTTTGCTGATCATGGGGATATATAATGCCTTTCACCTAGTTAAGGTCTCCCCATGTATTTGTATTTGTGTGTATGTATATGTGTGTATGTGTATATATATATATATATATATATATATATATATATATATATATATATATATATATATATATATATATATATATATATATATATATGCGCGTGTGTGCGTGTATATGTTTCTCTATGTGTGATGTATGTGCCTGTGAATGCACTTACTTACACTGTTTGATTTCATGCAAAAGAATGCATATAAAAAAATACAATACAACTGAAATGTCACTCAAATAACCTGCAATCATGAGAGAATCGATGAACTGTCCTTCGCCCTCCCTACCTCTCTCTCATATTCCAGATTTCTTGGGTCACAAACTTCATACTTAGGCTGGAATACTACCAAGATGTGTACCTCTAGCACGTATACACTTTTAATACATCATTAGCTGCTTATACATAACCATTTACATGCCCTCTCCACGTATACACTTTAATACATCGTAACCTGTTTATACATAAACATGTACATGCATACATACTTTACATATAACTGCTAACATTAAGTAAAAAGCTTAATCAATGATTTATTCCGGAAATGATAACTAGCATATTATCATAAATGTTGCGATACTATTCTTTTTGCAAAAACTCGACCAGATACAGAAATGGTGTTTGTTGATAAAAATGTAGTTAAGCTCAACTAAAAAAAAAAAAACATTACATATAATACAAAAGATTTAATAAAATATCTGCATATATGAAAGTCCTTTCTTCTGGTAATCCAGAATTATACAGTTCGATAGATTCTCTGCCTCCAAGTAGAGTCGAGGGAAACTAGAATAATAATAATAATAATAATAATAATAATAATAATAATAATAATAATAATAATAAGAAGAAGAAGAAGAAGAAGAAGAAGAAGAAGAAGAAGAAGAAGAAGAAGAAGAAGAAGAAGAAGAAGAAGAAGAAGAAGAAGAGAGGAGGAGGAGCAACACAAATAAGAAAACAGTAATAAAGATGATTACGTCTATAGAGTCTGAATCAACTATCATCATTAAACATCAATTTTCATAAACCGAACGTTAAAATTAAAGTAAACTTCCTAAACAACAGAGGTAGAGGTTGCGTAATAACCTCGAGTCAAAAGGTCGTCGTAATAATGCGTATGTTATGGTATGTTGCGTGTCAATATAAGTAATCTCGAGTGATGAGGTCACACTTATCCGGACTGGTTATTTTGATAACACACACTCTCTCTCTCTCTCTCTCTCTCTCTCTCTCTCTCTCTCTCTCTCTCTCTCTCTCTCTCTCTCAAGAGTTCTATTTACTTCCAATGCCATAGGATCTTTATTTCTATAAGTAAAATAAATAAACTAGTGAACACACTTTCTAACATCTTACCCACCTCTCTCTCTCTCTCTCTCTCTCTCTCTCTCTCTCTCTCTCTCTCTCTCTCTCTCTCTCTCTCTCTCCCTGTGTACAGCCGACACTTTCAGGTGAGGGCCTTGTTTAGAAGAACACACAAAGGCTACTGACTACCCTCGCAAGCAAGATGCAATCTTGCTACAACAGCATGCTGAATTGTTAGGTTTTGTGAAATGCATTTACCTTGACGTGTAACACATATTTTCATACAAGGATTAGGACATATATATATATATATATATATATATATATATATATATATATATATATATATATATATATATATATATATATATATATATATATATATATATATATATACGGTCAAGTTCAGTTTTCCCCGTCCCTCGGGTAGGGGGAAGAGGGAGCAGCCATATCCTGGTAAGAGGAGGTAGTGTGTGTGTGGTGGCCGGACACTTGCGTCCCAGACATTTGCGTACCGGACATTTGCGTCCCAGACATTTGCGTACCGGACATTTGCGTCCCGGACATTTGCATACCTGGACGTTTGCGTCCCCGGACATTTGCGTACCGGTGTAAATTTTTCAAGTTACCCCCAGTTTCAAACTACCCCCCCCCCCCCGTAACTTGAAACCGGTTCCAGATTACTGGGGGGGAGGGGGTAGTTTGAAACCGGTTTCAAGTTACGGTTCCAGATTACTGGGGGGGAGGGGGGTAGTTTGAAACCGGTTTCAAGTTACCCCCTCTGTTTTCAAGTTACCCCCTCATCAGAATGATAAATAATTCATGTGACATCGCAAATATGTATCATGCATTTATTGCTGGCTTCGCAGCAGTAGGAAAAGTAGTTTAATTTTGTATTTAAGACCAAATATTGTGTATTAGTGAATTATGTGACACGTTAAAAGTCACAGACTGTAATTTAAGATTTTGTGATAAAGGCGAGGTAGAATTCTATTTTATTTCAGTGTTCGTGTGATTGTTGATATTTTCGTATTTAAGATTTAACGTGTCGTATAATTCACTAATACACAATATTTGAAGTTACAGACTGTCATTTAAGGTTTAGTGATAACGGCGAGGTAAAACTTCATTTTATTTCAGTGTGTGCGTGATTATTGAGATTTTTTTTTCTTTTTTTTTTTATCTCCAATAGATTCCATTCATGTGCTTTAGGTGCATGAGCTTCTGAATTATTTGTTAAACTTGTAATACCCCTCTTAAACAAAAATAAAATTACAATTCCATCATATCTATTTGAAAACAATCCAGGTACACAAATGTCCAGGGACACCGATGTCCAGGTGCACAAATGTCCAGGGACTCAAATGTCCAGGTACGCAATTGTCCGGTACGCAATTGTCCGGTACGCAAATGTCCGGGACGCAAATGTCCTAAAACCTGTGTGTGTGTGTGTGTGTGTGTGTGTGTGTGTGTGTGTGTGTGTGTGTGTGTAGATCTATCTAAATATTTAGCCATCATTTTTGACGGGTCTCGAAAAATAGTTTTCTCCTGATTTCATAAATGTATGTCTACAATAGATCAAACGTACATATACATGCATATTCACTATTGTTTATCAAATTAAATATATTCACATTTCAACATAAGTGTATAACATTTATGGCTCTGTGTACGAAAGTGATCTTATGTACACTAGAGAATGTACTTGCATTTATTTCTGCCATTTTCTTCTATCTATACATCAGCCGGGGTCTATGACCTATATTCAGAACGCCTCTCCGGCATTCCAACTGAACGCAACTATTATTAATGAAAGACCTACTCTCAAAGGTTGTCTGTTACCACTTACTCTTCCTTTCTTCTTCTCCTTCTTCCTTTCACAATGTGGGATTTAGCAGTTTAAAGGTTTAAAGGTCTCTTATGAATGGCAGAGGCAAGGGACAGTGACATTGCCCTAGCAAGTAGGACAATGCCTTAGAGACTGACCATATATTATATGATCAGCGCCCAAGCCTCCTCTCCACCCAAGCTAGGACCAGGGAGGGCCAGGCAGTGGCTGCTGATGACTCAGCAGATAGACCTATAGGCTCCCCCCAACCTTAGCTCACAAGGATGGTAAGGTTGCAGACACTAATGGCACTAACGAGTTTGAGCGGGACTCGAACCCCCTACTGGCGATCAACAGGCAGAGACGTTACCAATCAGGCCACAACAACAATCAGTTGACTGATTAATAACCTGCTAAGTGGGGATACTTTAACGTGGTGAAAGGATTTGTGTATCGACATGATCAGCAAAGCTGTACTAGTCAGGGAACCCATACTAGGTTGGTTTACTATGAGCGATTCGACTAAAGTCTCCCACCATCAACAATCAGCAGTTAGCCACCGTGGTGATGAAAACCGGCCAAACCCCAGTCATGAATAAGGACATGTCTGAGACCTTTGTCCTGCAGTGGACTAGAAACGGCTTTATTTGTTGTTGTTGTTGTTATCACCAATCAGCAGTTGGCCAACATGGTGATGAAAACTAGCCAAACCCCAGTCATGAATAAGGACATGTCTGAGGCCTTTGTCCTGCAGCGGACTAGAAACGGCTTCATTTTCTGTTGTTGTTGTTGATGTTGTTGTTATCACAAGTACCAGGATCAATAATGTAGCCAGTGATTATATGACATTTCGGAGCTCAAAGTAAAGCATGTTCTTTTTTTTCAGTGAATGTATGTCTGTGGATTATTATCAAGAACGTATCAATAATCAAACCGTAAAATGATAAATAAACCTTATTATTTCTTTCTCCATTACAGTTCTGGGAGATCATCAGTGACGAACACGGCATAGAACCCTCGGGTTTCTATTCGGGCTCTACGGAAATCCAGCTGGAACGCATCTCAGTCTATTACACTGAAGCCTCAGGTGAGAGGGGATGGAACGGCTATCCATCTCGACCTAGTAATTGATTTTATCTCTGGAACATATGGCGGTGGAGGCCATTTGATTATTGGTGTAACTGGGGGAGGGGGTACATGAAACATTGGACCACTGAGAATTGGGAACGGGGGTAACGTAGAGGAGTAAATAATAGGTGAAGATATTGGTCGAAGGGATACTGCAAACTCTTTAGTAATGCCTACTGGACAAAGCGTGAGGTGCACTGGTAGCGCTACCACCTTACTACAGGGGACCCCTGGTTAAGTCTTTTTCATACCCTTTCACCGACGATCTATGAATTAGAATTTGAGAGGTTGGACAGCAGAGAATTGGGAACGGAGGTAACGCAAAAGAGTAAATATTAGGTTAAGTTAGTGATCGAAGGTACTCAAAGATTCTTTAGTTATGCCTAGTGAAAACGGCATAAGGTATACTTTTGGCACTATCACCCTACTAGCAAGGGCTCCTAGTAGTTACAGAAGGTTTTTGTTCTACGCTTCTAGGTTGTGAAAATAGCAAAACTTACGACGTTAAAATAGCTGTATAAATATCCTCAGATGATAGATAATATGCTTTTGAGAAATAGAAGTCATGCCTTGATACTTCTAGTTATTTTCAAGTCATCTGCTTCGATTATTCACATCATTTGTTTTATGCCTCCCTAGTATAATTGTTTTAATAATTAATTATAATTTTCTAGTGTTGCACGCACGATAAGCTAAATACTGTCACTTATAAAGCGAAAGAATTCTAATCTTAGTTAAGATAATTAGCAATTACTTTACTTAGAATTTCTAAAAAAAAAATTTTGTTCTTGTATTCTCAAGAATATTTTCTGAATCAGACCCTTGCTTTCCCCAAAAAATTTAATCATTTTTTATATTTTCTAGTAAACACTGTCTAATTCTGACTTCGATGTTTTGTATTCCTCTCACCAGGTGGCAGATATGTCCCGAGATCAGTTCTCGTCGACCTCGAGCCGGGCACAATGGATGCTGTCAGATCATCGCGTTACGGCCAACTTTTCAAGCCAGATAATTTCGTCTTTGGTAAGATATCAATGTTCAGACTTTCAACGCATTAGATTAACCAGCTTTTAAAGCATCACTTACAGTGAACATATATATATATATATATATATATATATATATATATATATATATATATATATATATATATATATATATATATATATATATATATATATATATTTTTTTTTTTTTTCAAGGTACTGCAAAGTGACCAACGTCAAATATTCAAGTTTTCAGAAGAGGATATCAACCACATTTTAAAGAATTATTTACAGTGAACAAATATTTTTGAGTATTTAAAAACCAAGATTTGGTATATTTTTTTCGAGTCGTTCAAGGTAATGAAAAATGACCAACGTCAATATTCAAACTTTTAGCTAAGGATATTAATACCCTTTTAAAGAGTCAAATACGGCGAAAAAAAATATTTTCATGCATTTCAAAAATATTTGGTATTCTATATACGTCATTCAAAGTGACCCACGTCAATATTCAAATTTTTACCGGAGGATATTAACCACCTTTTATAGAATCATTTACGGTGAGAAAAAATATTTTCGTGCATTTCAAAAATGACAAATTTCGTAGATAATTTGTATTTTTCCTACCATACAAACCTTTGCTATTTCCATGGGGTAACATTTGGCGGAGCTGAATGACGAGCCATTAAAATTAAACGAGGGTTAACTACCCCCTTGCTAATTAGCAGGGGGTAGGGAAGGGGTAGCTAGCTACCCCTTCCCCCCTCACACACTGTGAATAGCTCAATTCACTTAAATGTAGGACTTGACTTGGGGGTCAGGGCTGGCGGGTAACATTTGCGTAAATAGCAAAGGTTTGTATGGTAGGAAAAATACAAATTATCTACGAAATTTGTCATTTGTTCCGTAACCCAATACAAACCATTGCTATTTCCATGGGGTGACTTACCCTTAGGAAGGGCGGAAAGTCCCCAGCCTTCTGGCTTCGGCTTTACCCGGGGACTCCAATTCCGAGTTGTAGAACTCAAGGAACGGGAGTCCCTAACCCTCGCACGCTGTCATGTTTGACCATCGTGCGGCCTACAAGGATGTGTGTGAAGGAGAATAACGTGACTCGTCCTAGGAAGTTGACCTGGGGTTCCTTATGTGGAACCCTAGGCTAGGACGTACCCAATACCACCTCGTCAGGGTATGGGGGACGCGACAGTATTAAAGCTAATACTAGGAGCACAAGGAAGCATGGTTTACCTGCAGAGGTTGAGGTCAGCTGTGCAAAGGCCTGGATGCTGCTATTCCCAAGGGAGGGGAGAATGAAGAAAGAAGTAAGGGCCAGACATACTCTTTCATTCACGCAGACTAAAACCGGGTAACAATGCCCTCAACCTTCTGCTACTTGTCCAATAAGGAGCCTGAGGTTAGACCAGCTGTTGTGCAGCCACCACAGGACCGATAGAAAACGTATCGAGGTTCCTGTGGGTCACGTCCTGCAGGTAGTGGGCTGTGAACGTCGTCTGACGTTTCCAGACCCCAGCTTGTAAAACCTGCGTCACAGAGAAGTTCCTCTTGAAGGCCAGGGAAGTAGCAACACCCCTGACATCATGAGCTCTGGGACGACGTGACGGAGGAGAGTCGGGATTCAAGGTGCTGCTTATCACCTTGCGAATCCATGAAGAGATGGAGTTCTTGGTGACCCTCCTCTTTGTCCTCCCTGTGCTCACAAACAAAGCTTGCACATGAGGACGGGCTGCAGCCGTTCTCTTGAGGTAGCGCCTCAGACTCCTGACTGGGCACAGTAACAGATGATCTGGGTCATTTGTTACAGAACGTAGACTCGTTACCTTGAAGGAGTCGAATCTTGGATCTGACACCCCAGGGTTTTGAGTCTTAGCAATGAACTCAGGGACGAACCTGAACGTTACCTCCCCCCATCCCCTTGAATGGGCAACGTCGTAGGAGAGACCATGAAGTTCGCTTACTCGTTTGGCCGAGGCCAACGCGAGTAGGAACGCCGTCTTCCACGTTAGGTGGCGATCAGACGCCTGGCGTAATGGTTCAAAGGGAGCTCTTTTCAGAGCCCTAAGCACTTGAACCACGTTCCAAGGAGGGGGTCTGACTTCCGACTGGGGCAAGTAAGTTCGTAGTTGCGTATGAGTAGAGAAAGTTCCAACGAAGAGGAAATATCCACTCCTTTCAGCCTGAAGGCTAAGCTTAAGGCTGAGCGATAACCTTTCACGGCCGAGACCGAAAGGCGCATTTCCTCCCGAAGATAAACAAGGAACTCCGCTATTGTTGGAATAGAGGCATCGAGCGGAGAGAGACCCCTTCCACGACACCAACCACAAAAGACTTTCCACTTCGCCTGGTAGACGTTGGCCGAGGACTCTCGCAGGTGCCGAGACATCCTGTCCGCAACCTGCTGAGAAAATCCTCTCTCCGTGAGGAGTCGCTGGATAGTCTCCAGGCGTGAAGCCGAAGCGAAGCTACGGCCTTGTGGAAGATGTTGCAATGTGGTTGTCTGAGTAGCTCGTGACGTGGAGGGAGTTCTCTTGGGGGTTCCGTTAGGAGCCGCAGAAGATCTGGGAACCATTCCGCATGATGCCATAGCGGAGCTATGAGAGTCATGGAAAGGTTGACCGATAGATTGGTCTTGTTGAGCACCCTTCTCATCAGACAAAAAGGTGGGAAGGCGTAAACGTCCATGTTGTCCCACCTGTGTTGAAAGGCATCCTGCCAGAAAGCCTTGGGGTCCGGGACTGGAGAGCAGTAAAGGGGCAGCCTGAAATTCAAGGCTGTCGCAAACAGATCTACAGTCGGAGAGCCCCACAAAGTCAGGACTTTGTTGGCTATCTGAGGGTCCAAGGACCACTCGGTACTCACTATCTGCGTCGCCCTGCTGAGGCTGTCGGCGAGGACATTCCTCTTGCCAGGAATGAAGCGAGCTGTTAGTGAGATCGAGCGGGTCTCGGACCATCTCAGAATCTCTACTGCAAGATGGGATAGCTGTTGCGAGAAAGTACCTCCCTGCTTGTTGAAATAAGCCACTACCGTGGTGTTGTCGCTCATCACCACCACGGAGTGGCCCGCCAGGGTTTGTTGGAACTGTTCCAGAAAAACGGCCTTCAATTCTAGCAAGTTGATGTGGAGGCACCTTTCCGATTCTGACCAAAGGCCTGAGGCCCTTTGGCTCAGAATGTGGGCCCCCCACCCTAGATTTGACGCGTCCGTAAACAGAGTCAAATCTGGGGGGAGGACGAGGAGATCTGCTCCCTTTCGTAGGTTCTCGTCGTCCAGCCACCATCGAAGGTCCGTCCGTTCCGAAGGTCCTATGGGAACTAGGAAGTCCGGGGAATCGTTTCCCTGATTCCATCGCGACTTCAACCGCCACTGAAGGGATCTCATCCTGAGGCGGCCGTTTGGAACAAGACGGACCAAAGATGATAGATGACCTAAGAGACGTAACCACAGTTGGGCCGGAAGCTCTTCTCGTCTGAGGAAAGGTTCTGCTACCTTCCTCAGCCTTGCTATCCTTTCGTCTGATGGAAAGGCTTTGTGGAGAATCGTGTCTAGTTTCATGCCTAGATATACCAGTTTCTTCGTAGGGCGCAGAGAGGACTTCTCGAGATTTACCAAGATCCCTAGATCTTGGCAAACTTCCAGAAGCCTGTCCCGGTGACGCAGAAGGGTCGACTCCGAGTCTGCCAGGATCAGCCAGTCGTCCAGATAACGAAGGAGACGGATGCCGTTCCTGTGAGCCCACGACGAGATCAGAGTGAACACCTTGGTGAACACCTGGGGTGCTGTGGAGAGACCGAAACACAGCACCTTGAACTGGTAGGTCTTGCCGTCTAGGCCGAATCTTAAGTACTTCCTGGAAGACGGATGGATGGGGATCTGGAAGTACGCGTCCTTCAAATCCAGAGTGCACATAAAGTCTTGTGGTCTCACTGCAAGTCTGACCGTGTCCGCTGTCTCCATACTGAACCGAGTCTGTATGACAAACTTGTTCAGTGCTGAGAGGTCGATGACCGGTCTCCAGCCTCCAGACGCCTTCTTTACAAGAAAGAGTCGACTGAAGAAGCCTGGGGAGCTGTCGTCGACCTCTTGGAGAGCATCCTTCTTGAGCATGGTCTCGACTTCTGCCCGGAGGGCCATCCCCTTTGCCGATCCCAAGGCATAGGAGTTCAACGACACTGGATTCGCTGTCAGGGGAGGTAGAGATGTTGTGAACGGGACGCGATACCCTTGGCCGATCACAGAGACCGTCCAAGGGTCGGCCCCGAGTTGCTGCCACCTCTGCACGCAACTTCTTAGGCATCCCCCCACAGGTGGACACGCGGGGGGATTGCCACTCCTAGTGTTTGCGACCTTTGCCGCTTCCTCTAGGAGTTCTACCTCCCTTAGAGGACTTGCCGCGTCTCTTGTCTTTCGGCTGAAAGGACCGCGGCTTAGACACGCTTGCCTTAGCTGCCGGAGCCTGCTTAGGTGTTCTGCGAGGCTGCTGTTGACGTTGTTGTGGAGGGGCTGGAGGTTTATAGGGCCGAGATGTCAGGGCCCTTTGGAGGAGAGAGTCCTGGTTCGACCTCCTCCACCTCTCAGCCGACTGCTCCATGTCACGAGGCTCCAGTAACTCCCCTCCAAAAATAGAGGAGTGTCTGAGCCTGTTGACGTCTGCGGTGGGGACCTTCGGATGGAACCTCTCGGACACTGAATCGCGTCTTTTGAGGATCAAGTTAGCCCATAGGTTAGTGACCTGGTGAGCTAGAAACTCAATAGAGCGAGTGCCCGAGAGGAGGAAGGTCTCCAAGGCCTTCCTATTGCTCTCCTTGGACAGATCCTCAGATCGCAATAGGATGCCCAAAGACCCAAGCCAGAGATCAAGCCACGAAGTTGCCTGCATGGCACTCTTAGCGACTTTCTCCAGGTTTTGGGTCTCTGACGCCGCAAACGTCACCTGTCGGGTCGAGAGCTTCTCGAAAGAAGTTCCCTTAGCTAGTTCCTCCACAGAATGATGGAGTGGAAGAGACATGCAAGACTCCCCGTCGATCTCGAAATACCTCCTCTGTTGGACTAGAGGAGGAGGGAGGAGTCTAAACCCGGCAGAAGAACGTCCTGAGGAGGCCAGACCGGAGAGCTGAGCTTTGACTTTGTCCCTGGCGCCTTTCACCCCTTTAGACCAGGGCAAAGCTGCACTAGTCTTGGGGGGCTTCTGGACACCAAAGACCTCGTCAAGCACGGTGTCTTTCCCCTCACGAGGGGCTATCTCCGGGTCCTTGATTTTGTTGAGCTCCCTCATCAAACCAAGGACCTGCCAGAACGCGTGTTCTGACTCGCTGTGTTCTCCTTTTGGTGGACTGGCAGCTAAGTCTCCCATCCCCAAGAGGTCTTCTTGGGGAGAAACGTGGACGTCCTCCCTAGGAATTGCTGGTTCTTGACGAATCTTCGACGAAGATTTCGGAACAGTCTTGGTGTCCTTCGATTCCCTCCTGGAAGGAAAATAGGACTCCAACACCGACACCCGAGGAGGAACCTCTTCCCGTGCGACCTCTCCCCTATCCGGAGAAAATTCCCCCTTGGTGCCAAGGAAGAATTCTCCGAGTCAGAGGAGTCCCCCGAGGACGAGATAAACTCATCTACAGGAGGGGGTGGAGCTGCAGAGGTTGGAGAAGGTGAAGGGGTCCGCCTGACGGGGTTCCTGGAGACCAGCTTTTCCTGGGGAGGAGTTACCACGAAGCCCACTCCTTTCCTTTTCTTCAACGGTGGAGAACCCATCCCAGGGTCCCGCCTCTGATCAGTGCTGGAAGGCTTGATAGCCTGGACCACAGCCTTGATCATGTGGCGGAACCAAGGTAGACGGGTAACTGACGCTGTGTCAGCAATCCCCGCTGGAGAAAAGGGGATCTCGCGACCCTTAGGAGTGGTCACCACGAGGCCTTCCTGAAAAGAAAAAGACTGCCTAGACCTCTCTGCTGATTTTCCTTGTTCTGCCGTTATCCTCCTCTTGTGCGGAGGTGAATCCTGGGAACGCCTCCCAGGAGGAGCATCCTGCCGAGGATCCTTGCGGTCCGAATGACCCACCGTAGGTGAGCGACCTGTAGGCGAGCGACCTGTAGGCGAGCGACCTGTAGGCGAGCGACCTGTAGGCGAGCGTTCACGCGAAGGGGAAAGGTGGTCATAGGGCCGCGAGTGATGGCGCGCATGCGCAGGTGCATGCATGTAGGAGCGCGCAGGTGAATGGCGCGCAGGAGAATGGCGCGCAGGAGGGTATGCACGAGATCGATCAGGAGAGCGTGCATATGAATGCGCAGGAGAAAACTCCACAGAAGGAGCTGGCGAGCGACCGCGCGACCTCTTGGGGGAGCGCTGGTGATGGTGGGAGGGAGAAAGATGTCTCCTAGAAGACTTAGTCTCCCTCAACTGGTGGCGCGCAGATCTGTCGGCGATCGGGGCGCATGTAGGAGAGGCCCCTTCTTTACCGCCCGCAGGACCCACAGCGTGTTGGCGTGAAGGGCGAGCTGAAGGAGATCGTGGGCGTGAGTGCGCCAAACTTAAGAGGCGCTCAGAAATCGAAGGGCGCACAGGGGCAACTGGAAGCGCAAGAATCGACGTGCGAGACAAGGGCGAACCCTTGCGAACGTCTGAGTCCGAAGATCTAGAGGGCGCTGGCGAGCGTGGGCGCACAGGGCGTGCAACAGGCACAGGCACTAGTGAGTGCTTGCGCGCGCGCACAGGCGAGTGATGGTGAGCAGCGCGCCCATCAGGAAGTTGTTGCTTCTCAGGGTGAGGGTGCCCTAAGGAGAGCTGGCGAGCAGTGGAGCTCTGGCGAGAAGGAGATCGCTGGCGCGTTGGAAGTCTTTGCCCCTTCTCTGGATGTCCAGGAGAGAGCTGGCGCGCGAGAGAGCGCTGGTGCGCAGGAGATCGCTGGAGCGTTGGGGAGCGCTGGTTCTTCACAGGCTGAAGAGCGCGCCCAGAAAGACGCTGGCGAGAAGGAGATCGCTGGCGCGTTGGTGAGCATTGACCATCCTCAAGATGAAGAGCTCGCCCAGGGGCGTGCTGGCGAGCAGGAGAGCGCCGGCGCACAGGAGATCGCTGGCGCATTGGAGAGCGCTGGCGCACAGGAGATCGCTGGCGCGTTGGAGAGCGCTGGCGCACAGGAGATCGCTGGCGCGTTGGAGAGCGCTGGCGCACAGGAGATCGCTGGCGCGTTGGAGAGCGCTGGCGCGTTGGAGAGCGCTGGCGAACAGGAGATCGCTGGCGCGTTGGAGAGCGCTGGCGAACAGGAGATCGCTGGCGAACAGGTGATGGTTGAAGAGACGAAGATCTGCGCTCGACTGCACGCAAGAGCGCAGGTGCGCGCACAATGGCCAGGGACTTAACCCCAGAGTCCTTTCCCCCGAAGGAGACGGTGCCTGTAGGATTACAGGTGACGGCAGCACTGAAGACTTGGCAGGAGAAGGGGATCGTGAACGATCCGCAGAGAGGTCAAGAGATGTTGCAGGTATGACCTTCTCCTGACGAGGAAGTTCCTCCGCAGGTGGAGGAGAAGGAGACCCAAAGAGGCGCCTCTTCACCCCTTGATAGGGAGAAGGGAGCCCCCTCTCTCGCAGAGGCCTACGGGCCTTACGACGAATGCGACCCCTGGGTAAGGAGTCAGGGTCATCGGTCCTTCGAAGAGGGGTCTCTGAAAGCGCGCTACCCCGAGGGGGAGACGAGCTCGCAGGAGAGACCGGAGGCCCCACCCTTCCCTCCGAAGGCTGTGCGGAAGGGAGAGATGGGACTTCAGCAACATCCGAGGCAGCAGGATCAAGGGTTAGACTTGCCACGTCAGAAGGGGCAGACAACACAGTATCGACAATGTCCGAAGGAAAAACCTCCGGCATTACCGGTGACTGTTTGACTGCAGCCCCCAGCTGCAACAAGTCAAACAGGCCTTCCTTGGAGGGAGTGCCCTTAAGCCCCAAGGAAGTCCAAAGCTGAAACAAACCATGATTAGAAACAGTGCAGTCGAATTCATCAAAATATAATAAATCCTCCCCCGGGGGAGGAGAGGGAACAACCTCGCTAAGGGAGGCCACGCCCTCTCCACCACCACGAGGTTGGCAAAAACCACTAGGACCTGCAATCTCACTCGGCGGTTTCACAGGTGAAGCCGGACGAGGGAGACCTTCGGAGGAGGTTCGGGCGGCGCAAGGAGAAACCCTAGAGACCTCCTTCTTCAAAGTCACCTTCGAAGGAGATCGGTCTCTCTTGGGCTTCTTCTTGCGTCTACGGCCGAACTTCTCCCACTGGGAGGCAGGCCACTCCCTGCACTCACTGCACACATTCTCCCTGTCACACCGTTGACCTCGGCAAAGGGGGCAAAGGGCGTGAGGGTCCGTCTCCAAAGAGGACATAAACGTCCCACATGAACGCTTAGGAACTCCAGGGCAAGAACGCATCGTAGAGTCGAGGCCAACTTCACACACACTAGATAAAGAGAAAGCAGAATTTAAAGGCTGTCAAGCGAGGGTGAGAGCAGAGACGTCTGATCATCACCCGAGCCAAAAGTGAATTGAGCTATTCACAGTGTGTGAGGGGGGAAGGGGTAGCTAGCTACCCCTTCCCTACCCCCTGCTAATTAGCAAGGGGGTAGTTAACCCTCGTTTAATTTTAATGGCTCGTCATTCAGCTCCGCCAAATGTTACCCCATGGAAATAGCAATGGTTTGTATTGGGTTACGGAACAAACAAGATTTGGTATTTTCAAAGTCGTTCAGGGTAATCTCAAGGTGACCCACGTCAATATTCAAGCTTTTACCCGATGATATTAAACGCATTTTAAAGAATCATTTACAGCGAACAACTATTTTCATAAATTTCAAAAACAAGATTTGGTGTTTTTCAAAGTCGTTCAGGGTAATCTCAAAGTGACCCACATCAATATTCAAGCTTTTACCCGATGATATCAAACTCATTTTAAAGAATCATTTACAGCGAACAACTATTTTCATAAATTTCAAAAACAAGATTTGGTGTTTTTCAAAGTCGTTCAGGGTAATCTCAAAGTGACCCACATTAATATTCAAGCTTTTACCCGATGATATCAAACTCATTTTAAAGAATCATTTACAGCGAACAACTATTTTCATAAATTTCAAAAACAAGATTTGGTATTTTTCAAAGTCGTTCAGGGTAATCTCAAGGTGACCCACGTATATATTCAAGCTTTTACCTGATGATATCAAACTCATTCTAAAGAATCATTTACAGCGAACAACTATTTTCATTAATTTCAAAAACATGATTTGGTATTTTTCCAAGCTCGAGGTCATGCAAATTGACCTAAGTATAGTCAAATAGGTCAATTTTTCCCATTCCTTTCAGTCATTTACAGCGAACAACTATTTTCATAAATTTCAAAAACATGATTTGGTATTTTTCCAAGCTCGAGTACAGTCGAATAGGTCAATTTTTCCCATTCCTTTCAGTCATTTACAGCGAACAACTATTTTCATAAATTTCAAAAACATGATTTGGTATTTTTCCAAGCTCGAGTACAGTCGAATAGGTCAATTTTTCCCATTCCTTTCAGTCATTTACAGCGAACAACTATTTTCATAAATTTCAAAAACATGATTTGGTATTTTTCCAAGCTCGAGTACAGTCGAATAGGTCAATTTTTCCCATTCCTTTCAGTCATTTACAGCGAACAACTATTTTCATAAATTTCAAAAACATGATTTGGTATTTTTCCAAGCTCGAGTACAGTCGAATAGGTCAATTTTTCCCATTCCTTTCAGTCATTTACAGCGAACAACTATTTTCATAAATTTCAAAAACATGATTTGGTATTTTTCCAAGCTCGAGTACAGTCGAATAGGTCAATTTTTCCCATTCCTTTCAGTCATTTACAGCGAACAACTATTTTCATAAATTTCAAAAACATGATTTGGTATTTTTCCAAGCTCGAGGTCATGCAAAGTGACCTAAGTACAGTCAAATAGGTCAATTTTTCCCATTTCTTTCAGGTCAAAGTGAAGCTCGAGGTCATGCAAAGTGACCTAAGTACAGTCAAAAAGGTAAATTTTTCTCATTCCTTTCAGGTCAAAGTGAAGCTCGAGGTCATGCAAAGTGACCTAAGTACAGTCAAATAGGTCAATTTTTCCCATTTCTTTCAGGTCAAAGTGAAGCTCGAGGTCATGCAAAGTGACCTAAGTACAGTCAAAAAGGTAAATTTTTCTCATTCCTTTCAGATCAAAGTGAAGCTCGAGGTCATGCAAAGTGACCTAAGTACAGTCAAATAGGTCAATTTTTCCCATTTCTTTCAGGTCAAAGTGAAGCTCGAGGTCATGCAAAGTGACCTAAGTACAGTCAAATAGGTCAATTTTTCCCATTTCTTTCAGGTCAAAGTGAAGCTCGAGGTCATGCAAAGTGACCTAAGTACAGTCAAAAAGGTAAATTTTTCTCATTCCTTTCAGGTCAAAGTGAAGCTCGAGGTCATGCAAAGTGACCTAAGTACAGTCAAATAGGTCAATTTTTCCCATTTCTTTCAGGTCAAAGTGAAGCTCGAGGTCATGCAAAGTGACCTAAGTACAGTCAAAAAGGTAAATTTTTCTCATTCCTTTCAGATCAAAGTGAAGCTCGAGGTCATGCAAAGTGACCTAAGTACAGTCAAATAGGTCAATTTTTCCCATTCCTTTCAGGTCAAAGTGAAGCTCGAGGTCATGCAAAGTGACCTAAGTACAGTCAAATAGGTCAATTTTTCCCATTCCTTTCAGGTCAAAGTGAAGCTCGAGGTCATGCAAAGTTACCTAAGTACAGTCAAAAAGGTAAATTTTTCTCATTCCTTTCAGGTCAAAGTGAAGCTCGAGGTCATGCAAAGTGACCTAAGTACAGTCAAATAGGTCAATTTTTCCCATTCCTTTCAGGTCAAAGTGAAGCTCGAGGTCATGCAAAGTGACCTAAGTACAGTCAAATAGGTCAATTTTTCCCATTTCTTTCAGGTCAAAGTGAAGCTCGAGGTCATGCAAAGTGACCTAAGTACAGTCAAAAAGGTAAATTTTTCTCATTCCTTTCAGGTCAAAGTGAAGCTCGAGGTCATGCAAAGTGACCTAAGTACAGTCAAATAGGTCAATTTTTCCCATTTCTTTCAGGTCAAAGTGAAGCTCGAGGTCATGCAAAGTGACCTAAGTACAGTCAAAAAGGTAAATTTTTCTCATTCCTTTCAGATCAAAGTGAAGCTCGAGGTCATGCAAAGTGACCTAAGTACAGTCAAATAGGTCAATTTTTCCCATTCCTTTCAGGTCAAAGTGAAGCTCGAGGTCATGCAAAGTGACCTAAGTACAGTCAAATAGGTAAATTTTTCCCATTCCTTTCAGGTCAAAGTGAAGCTCGAGGTCATGCAAAGTTACCTAAGTACAGTCAAAAAGGTAAATTTTTCTCATTCCTTTCAGGTCAAAGTGAAGCTCGAGGTCATGCAAAGTGACCTAAGTACAGTCAAATAGGTCAATTTTTCTCATTCCTTTCAGGTCAAAGTGAAGCTCGAGGTCATGCAAAGTGACCTAAGTACAGTCAAATAGGTCAATTTTTCCTATTCCTTTCAGGTCAAAGTGAAGCTCGAGGTCATGCAAAGTGACCTAAGTACAGTCAAAAAGGTAAATTTTTCTCATTCCTTTCAGGTCAAAGTGAAGCTCGAGGTCATGCAAAGTGACCTAAGTACAGTCAAATAGGTCAATTTTTCCCATTCCTTTCAGGTCAAAGTGAAGCTCGAGGTCATGCAAAGTGACCTAATTACAGTCAAAAAGGTCAATTTTTGTCATTCCTTTCAGGTCAAAGTGAAGCTCGAGGTCATGCAAAGTGACCTAAGTACAGTCAAAAAGGTCAATTTTTCCCATTCCTTTCAGGTCAAAGTGAAGCTCGAGGTCATGCAAAGTGACCCAAGTACAGTCAAAAAGGTCAATTTTTCCCATTCCTTTCAGGTCAAAGTGAAGCTCGAGGTCATGCAAAGTGACCTAAGTACAGTCAAATAGGTCAATTTTTCTCATTCCTTTCAGGTCAAAGTGGTGCCGGGAATAACTGGGCTAAAGGTCATTATACGGAAGGAGCTGAATTAGTCGACGCTGTGCTTGATGGAGTAAGGAAAGAATGTGAAAACTGCGACTGTCTCCAGGTAAGGAAGTCGGCCAAATGTAATGTAGATATACGTAGGAATGACTGATGTGTAAGACACGAAAAAAAAAAAGTACTTTCGGGAGAAACGCCAAGGGAATACACACACACACACACACACACACACACACACACACACACATATATATATATATATATATATATATATATATATATATATATATATATATATATATGTATGTATATATATATATATGTATATATATATATATATATATATATATATATATATATATATATAAGCATATATATATTTATATATATATATATATATATATATATATATATATATATATATATATATATATAAGCATATATATATTTATATATATATATATATATATATATATATATATATATATATATATATATATATATATATATATATATATATATATATATATATATATATATATATATATATATATATATATATATATATATATATATATTTATATACACACATTTCGTTACGTTCTGCTCCCATCATCCCTCAGTTAAGGGGGAGAGGAAGTAGTCATACCCTGATGAGACAGGTGTGTGTGTGTGCACATCTATCTAAATGTTCACCCGTTATTTTTGACGGGTCGCGTACAATAGTTGAAATCAAATAAAAAGATTTTCAAGAGAAAGGTCAAGGAAATATATACGGCACATACGTAGGAATGAATGATATATAACACCTAGGAATGAAAATGAAAAAAAAAAAAAGGGATTTGCTAAGCCATGCTATATATGAATGTAAACTAGACTAGGATCAAACTCTGAGCATCAGATTAAAAAAAAATTAGTGTGAATCATGCAATAGGAGGAAGAGCGTTCAGTTACGCTGCACCGAGACTCTTTAACGACCTTCCACTCGATGTCAAGAATAGCAATAATGTGGCAGCTTTCAAGAAAAACCTGAAAACTTATCTTTTTAGAAAGTGTTATAATAGTGACCTGAAAACTATTAAGCCTGAATACAAATGCTAGCGAAATAACTGATGAGATACAGAGCAAAATATTAACTGGAAAGAAATTATTTTTTCACACACCAAGGCCCGCCTGGACAGACCTTTAGTGTTTGATGGAGGGCGAGAAATAAACCCCTAAAAGTAAAAAAGTAAAAGTAAAAGTAAGTAAGTAATAATCTTTGGATTCAGCTATACTTATTGATACAAATACCCATAGACAATAATGATTGATAGATAAGACATTGTCTCGTAAATGAAAGAAAACAAAAAATCAATGAAAAACACTGACAGACAGATAGACAAACGAATACCAATAAACAAATAAAATATTATCTATTAAATGAAACAAAAACCGGAAAAAAAAAATTATGAAAAATCTCCCGATATTTTCACCGACCCCAAAACCACTTGAAATAAAACATGGAAGCAAAACAGCAAAAATGAATTTTCTCTGACGGACCATTAGTAGTATCATACCTCTGGGACTATTATCTAACAGCTCCGCCCATTATCCATTACCCTATAATGGGCTATGCAGATCCAGACAGCTCAATCGATTATTATTTCGCGTGATATGTTAATGAGGCAGAGGTCTCTCATTGCATATTTTTCGTTCATCATTGGAATATATACGATGAGGATAAGTATCATCAGTTAACGTATACTTAGGACTATCTGTCTATATGTACGAGTAGTTTATAGTTTATCTATGAAAGATCAGATTTAATGTTGTTATTGGTCTCAGAATATTTTATTTTGATTGTTTATTACTTCTCTCTTAGTATAGTTCCTTGTTTCTTTTCCTCACTGGACTATTTTTTCCTGTTGAAGCCCTTCGGCTTACAGCATCCTACTTTTCCAACTCGGGTTATAGCTTAGCTAATATAATAATAATTATAATAATAATAATAATAACTACTGAATATGTGTAGATTGATATGGAAGCACTAAAACTGACAGAGGATGGTGTAGATACATAAATGAAAAAAGTCATGAAACGATTGGAACCATACACTGTCTCAATTAGCCTAAGTTTCATGTTGGGCTGTTAGTAACAAGGTGGCTGCCCAGGACTATCCATGCGTTGAACATCGTCCTGATATCTAAGGAGGACAGATGAATTAAACGCATTTTTTTCCTACAAATTACTTCACAGTCTCCCATTTGGCGCACTTCAGGTCTTCCCAAAATTTCAATTTCTATACATTCTACTATGGACGATGGTCAAGGTTTAATGGTTTAAAGGCGGCTCTTGAATAGCAAGGCAAGGGACAGTGACATTGTTCTATCAAGCTGGACAATGCCCTAGAGACTGACCATTTATGCATATGATAAGCGCCCAAGCTAGGACCAAGGAAGGCCAGGCAATGGCTACTGTTGACTCAGCAGATAAACCTGTAGGCTACCCCAAACACCCCATCCTTAGCTCATAAGGATGGTGAGGTTGCAGTGACCAAAGAAACTAATAAATTTGAACGAGACTCGAACCCCAGTCAGGCGTTCACCACTCAGGGACGTTACCACATCGGCCACCAAAATGCTTTAAATGTTACATACCTCTAGCTTAGATAATTCTAATGTTTTTCTTTGAACTATTGAATTATGAACTATGAATCACAGTCTATCCTCCTTAAATTACTTTTTTTCTTTATTTCTCCAAGACTATCTAAAATGAGCCTGACTTTGTCTCCACCTCTTGACATAAATATTACAAGGGTGCGTGCTAATCCCGGACATGTCCATCTATCTTTCTGTTTATTCAAATTTAAACAAATAGCTCTATTTGTTAAATGAGTTTAGAGACGTCATCCCAGGCAATGGATCAACCGAGGTAAAAGCAGTTGGCTCTTACCAGTAATACTTTATACCACATACCGTAGAGCAGGTATAATTGAGACACAAGGACTTGATTCAACAAAGACAAATCAAGAGTGTCTCTCTCTCTCTCTCTCTCTCTCTCTCTCTCTCTCTCTCTCTCTCTCTCTCTCTCTCTCTCTCTCTCAGGGTGGATAAATGGGTTAGCAAGCACCTGTACGATTTGCAGAAAAAAGAAAAAAACAGGAAGATTAACACTCTTGGAGCCACCCAATAATATGGAGTCATGACTATATATATACATACACACACACACACACAAATATATATATATATATATATATATATATATATATATATATATATACATATATATATATATATATATATATATATATATATACATATATATATACATACATATATATATATATATATATATATATATATATATATATATATATATATATATATATATATGTATATATATACATACATACATACATACATACATATATATATATATATATATATATATATATATATATATATATATGATAGATAGATAGATAGACAGATAGATATAGGTGTGTCTAAAGCACATCGGCTACATACATTTACGCTGTATGTGACTATAGATATATAAACGATGAGCCCGATCTAAAAAGAATAAAATTCATATAGGCCTCACCATGTATCACTACATTACCTTATAATGGGAAAAGTATAGCAATAAGCCGACCCTCAAAATCAACTACACCCGTACAGCCAAAAATCAATCCCATAAAACTCCTAGTTTCCAATAGCATATCTTTCCTCTGCCATACAAGACGGTCCTCATCCCACTAATCATAAGTAGTAAAGGAAGCGTGAGAATCAGCAATCCATTGCGAGTGTACGAGGGGCACCCGACAATTAGTGGAGTGCCAGGTTGAAGTTTTATTCCAGCTGTTACCAAGTTGTGGAATGATCTTCCTAATCGGGTGGTTGAATCAGTAGAACTTCAAAAGTTCAAAGTTGGAGCGAATGCTTTTTTGTTGACCAGGCGGATATGAGTCTTTTTATAGTTTATTTATGACATATTTGTTTTTGATGCTGTTAATAGTTTATATATGACATGTCTGTTTTGACGTTGTTACTGTTTTTAGAATGATTTATTGTTAATTTGTTCTCTTCATTTATTTATTTCCTTATTTCCTTTCCTCACTGGGCTATTTTTCCCTGTTGGAGCCCCTGGGCTTATGGCATCTTGCTTTTCCAACTAGGGTTGTAGCTTGGATAGTAATAATAATAATAATAAAAGGGTGAAATCGCCTTATCACGGTGGATCGAAGCATTAAGTTTAGGGGGGATTCGGATGTGAAAGTGTGGTGATTACCAGAGGAGGTGGAGGCATAAAGTTTGGATTGTAAATATAGTATAAATAGTTATATATATGTATACATATACATTTATATATATATATATATATATATATATATATATATATATATATAATGTGTGTATACAAATGTTCGAAATATAGAGTATATACTTACTGCATAAATAAATGAAGATATGTATATATTTGTTTATATATATATATATATATATATATATATATATATATATATATATATATATATATATATATATATTTATATATATATATATATAGATATACATATGTATATATACATACATATATATATATATATATATATATATATATATATATATACAAACACACATATATAGATATACATACACACACATATATATATATATATATATATATATATATATATATATATATATATATATATATATATATATATATAATGAGAGAGAGAGATGATAGGTATATCTTTCTTCAATTAAAATGTCAGTCGTATTACCTTCAACACGACTTTAATATTGATCGAAACTACTCTAATCACCAATACTTTTTGAAAAGTTTGTCGACTTTCAATAAAATTCTTACGAGATAAGGGAAGAATGAAAAGAGTGTAGGGAGGCTTGACATGCTTCTGATGAGCCTTTAATGTAAGCGTATGATGCAGTTAAGATTATATCGAGATAAGGGAAGAATGAAAAGAGTGTAGGGAGGCTTGACATACTGCTGATGAGCCTTCAGTGTAGGAGGTCAGAAAAAATGTCTGAAAATTTACGGTGTCAGATTTTGTGTTAGACAGCAGCATAGATTTGTTTTATGGGTATATATGTGGTCATCGCATATTTTCGCTGACTAAAATTATAGAAGATATATGAGATTTTCTTGAAAAAAAGGCCCTATTTTTGGGGTCCGAATCTAGTAAGGGCCGGGGTCAGAGAAAATGTCCAAAAATTTTCGGTGTCAGATTTTGTGTTAGACTACAGCATAGAGTCGTTTTATGGGTATATATGTGGTCATCGCACATTTTCGCTCTCCGACTAAAATTATAGCAGATATATGAGATTTTCTTGAAAAAAGACCCTATTTTTGGGGTCCGAATCGAGTAAGGGCCGGGGTCATAAAAAATGTCCCAAAATTTTCGGTGTCAGATTTTGTGTTAGACTGCAGCATAGAGTCGTTTTATGGGTATATATGTGGTCATCGCAGATTTTAGCTCTCCGACTAAAATTATAGAAGAACTAGAGGCAACTTTTCTTAACGTGACAGGGACTGTTGAATTTATTTTCTCTAGACCTCTCCCCACAACTAGAGGAAAACCATTAGGAAATCATTTCCCATTCAGGTCAAGTACTTTACTACCACATATTTATGTTTGCAAAGTTTTTTTTATATACATTCCGCGCTGACTAACTGGCTATAAACATATATTTTAATGGGTTTTTTACGATTCTGTAACTTATTCTAATTACCATCTACTGGATATTCAACTATATTTTGAATATGATATTTTCCAGGGGCTCGAGATGTAAGTCAATCTATGGAAATTAATGTTTCACGTCTTGAGAAACACTAAAATCAATGACATACTTATTAGTAATTTTAAGAACATAAAAACTACTCAACTTTTACAAGGACATCTTAGCTTTTCTAGTTTGAAATTTAATTTCCTTTTATTTCTTATTTATAACAAACGATATAGGGGTCAATGGCCCCCCTTGGCAGTTTGCCAAAAAATTCGAAATCAATCAATCAAATCAAATCATGAGTTTCGATATAAAAACTTGTTGAAAATAATGCCAAGTAACTAATGTTACGTAAATAATATTCATTTTAGTCTGGTACACCTTCATTCCATCTATTAAGTCTGTCTCCATTAGTGAGTGCGGATCAATATAGCTGTCCCGGAAGTAGACACATGCCTTTGTAGTACAAATAAAGGAGGCGTTTCCTTTCAGTCTTGATGCAGTCCTAGATAACGACTATTGAAACACTAAATGTTGAACACTATAAATCGTCAGTTGGGAAAAAGGACCACTTGTTACCCGTGGGCAGAGTCCAATAAAAACGATGACTTAACGATTACTTCTATAAAATTCTGAATTTTATTGTAACATTCATAATTGTTCTTAGAGAGGAATGACAACATGACCAAAGGTTAAAGAATCTGAAAGCTAAAACACAATCACGCATCATTATGAACAATGCCAGAATATTATTATTTTTTTAATATATATCCAAGGACTAGGCCCTAGTCCTTGGATATATACGGCGTTGCCTTAACGGGGGCCAACTTCTGTTTAACGGTGGTGAACGGTTACGAGCGGTGATGAATTTTTTTCACCGCTCCAGGAACTAAACACTGTGTAAAAAAAATCAGGCAAATTGTTTAAAAAAAAAACTCTTCCCCTATGACCGGAGTCTCGTCACCTTAATTATACACTCCAAGCTTCTGCATTCTGAATTGCATTTTTCGGTGTCCGCTCGTGGCCCCCCGGTCGAAGGCCCGTTGGGGGGCCCGTAGAAACGCTGGACTAGGGACTTTCACATGGAGTTAACATCAGTTTAATTCTAATAAGACGACAAAATATACAAGTCCACAGACACATGTATAACGGAAGGGAATCCAAGATGGCAACCAGCATCCACTTTTTCGGTGTCCGCTCGTGGCCCCCCGGTCGAAGGCCCGTTGGGGGGCCCGTAGAAACGCTGGACTAGGGACTTTCACATGGAGTTAACATCATTTTAATTCTAATAAGACGACAAAATATACAAGTCCACAGACACATGTATAACGGAAGGGAATCCAAGATGGCAACCAGCATCCACTTTGACTGGATGATCTAATCATTTTCAATGCATGACTAATAAGTAAATTGCTGAGTTATTGCGAGATACTGACAGTCAATGAAGAACAAGGGACCTATACTCAATTTTTTTAATGAGGCGCATTAGCACCGACTCGCACCGGTGCCCTTTTAGCTCGTAAAAGTTTCCTGCTCTCTGACTGGTTAGAATGATCTTGTCCAACCAATCAGCGATCAGGAAACTTTTCCGAGTGAAAAGGGCACCCCTGTGAGTCGGTGCAAATCTGCTTCACTAAAAACAATTGACTATAGTTGCCTGGCTCCTGGTGTTAATTATCATACAGTTCGCCTGAGTAGTTTATTCTTGAATTAAAAATTAAATGAGGATAGGTTAAAGTTGATGAGGTTAATAAATTAAAAAAGTAGAGTAAGGAGACAGATGCAGTGTCTATGCTGAAAGCAATGCAGCTGGGTAATTACCCTAGTTTCAGGTAATTTTCGTGGCTTAAAGGTAATTCTAAGGTAATTTCGGTTTTACTAGCATAAAATTTAAGGAAATTGGAAAAAAGTTTTAAGGTAATCTAAGGTAAAAAGCAGCAGCATTTAAGGTAACGGCCATATGGCACATACTCGAGTTGAAACCCTGCATAAATCCTTTATTGCCGTCTACTAAGTACCCGTAAGGCCCACTATCAACAATAGTACCAAGGTCCCCATTAGGAACCTTCTTCCAAAGAAATAAAAATGGAATATGGCCTCAGGACATCAAAGGTGTCGTGAAAGCCTAAACACTGTACAACCACATATTCCAACCTATGTGAAGTCATAAGCCCGTAATTATTATTGATATTAAACGGATGAGAAATGCCAGTCCAGTAAGTCCAAGAGCCGGCCCGATTAAATTCGGGAAAAATACTTATAATAATCTTTAAAATAAAAAAAAAAAAAAAAAAAAAAAAAAAAAAAAAAAAAAAAAATTATAGTAAACATGAGAGATTAAAAGCTAAATAAATTATGAGGTAAAAATCTATGAAAAATATAAATTTAAACCTAATCTATAAAACGTATGGTTCCAAAATGTTAAAACTTCAAAAATGGAGAAATTCTCAGCGTCCAATGAAAGGTCAATAAACCTTTTCTCACCAAAATATAAGTCTCTTTCTCTTAAAACAAAGCGATAACACTGCAGTGGACTGCTTAAGAATATCTCGCTTGTGTGTGTCAGGATCAGGAAGCTAAGATCCTATAGTCCATTTCTTTTAGCGATGCATATTTGCACCGACTCGCAGCGGTGCCCTTTTAGCTCGGAAAAGTTTCCGGATCGCTGATTGGTTGGACGAGATAATTCCAACCAATCTGCGATCAGGAAACTTTTCCGAGCTAAAAGACTCGCAGCGGTGCCCTTTTAGCTCGGAAAAGTTTCCGGATCGCTGATTGGTTGGACGAGATAATTCCAACCAATCAGCGAATCAGCGATCACGAAACTTTTCCGAGCTAAAAGGGCACCACTGCGAGTCGGTGCAAATATGCATCGATAAAAGAAATGGACTATAGACGATAAGGATGGACGTAGATCTCCGAAAACTGGGGCGGCTCTTTCTAAAATATTCAACAGGAATATCATTCGACGCAATTACTAAGATCCATTATTAGATATGAGAATAAGTGTGGTGAACGGTTACGAGCGGTGATGAATTTTTTTTCACCGCTCCAGGAACTAAACACTGTGTAAAAAAAATCAGGCAAATTGTTTAAAAAAAAAACTCTTCCCCTATGACCGGAGTCTCGTCACCTTAATTATACACTCCAAGCTTCTGCATTCTGAATTGCATTTTTCGGTGTCCGCTCGTGGCCCCCCGGTCGAAGGCCCGTTTGCATGTACCTAATGTAACGGCATTCTCGGATTACTACTGCACTGTAATTGTTCAGTGGCCACTTTCCTCTTGCTAAGGGTAGAAGAGATTCTTTAGATAGAGTAAGCAGCTCTTCTAGAAGGACACTTCAAAATCAAACCATTGTTCTCTAGTCTTGAGTTGTGCTATAGCCTCTGTACCATGGTCTTCCACTGTCTTGGGTTAGAGTTCTCTTGCTTGAGGGTACACTCGGAAAACACTATTCGATCTTATTTCTCTTTTTCTTGTTTTGTTAAAGTTTTTATAGGTTATATAGGAAAGATTTATTTTAGTGTTGTTGCTGTTCTTGAAATATTTTATTTTTCCTTGTTTTCTTTCCTCACTGGGCTATTTTCTCTGTTGTGACCCTTGGGCTTATAGCATCCAGCTTTTCCAACTAGGGTGGTAGCTTAGCAAGTAATAATAATAATAATAATAGTACTAATAATAATAATAATAATAATAATAATAATAATAATAATAATAATAATAATAATAATATATCTCAGTTTCCTATCACTATACAAGAAGGCTTTGGATTTTAATTTTTGCCTCTCTTTTCGCTGATAACGGTAAAGCATGGTATCTTCAAAAGAATCTCAATTGTTTCCATAAAGTTGAATTATTTTACTCTTTCGCTGTTCTGTTTTCCATGAAGTTTACATAGATACTTAAGAACTACTGATACCTGGAAATGCAATACACAATTAAGTGTATACGTATATATATATATATATATATATATATATATATATATATATATATATATATATATATATATACATATATATATATATGTGTGTGTGTGTGTGTGTGTGTGTGTTTGTGTGTGGAATAAGTCAATAAAAAGCTAGCATTGGTGAAAGGATGAGTTAGAACATTTTAAAGGTAGTTCAGTCATGTGGTAATATGAACTACAAGAAGTTAGCAAAAAAAAGTGTATATGTTAGATGACAGTATTGACAAAGTTTGCCAATATGGTAATTGATACTATGCCCTCGTCCATAAAATGTCATATATATTCTGCTTGATAACAGTATATACAATAATGATAACAATACTTATCATAATATAATACGATGCACATAATCTGTAGATTCTTTCCATCATTAGCAGTATCCCTTCAGCTCCAGAACTATGCAAGAACATAAAATAGGAACTAACCATCTTTACAACTCAATCTCTAAAAAAAAATCACTAACACGCAACTCTCTCATTCCAGGGATTCCAGCTGGCTCATTCGCTCGGGGGAGGGACAGGATCGGGAATGGGCACTTTGCTCATTTCTAAGATCAGAGAAGAATTCCCAGACCGGATTATGAACACATTCTCGGTCGTTCCCAGTCCAAAGGTACGATCCGGGAAAAAAAAAATTTATTCAGAATTTCTATCTTGTTCTTTGCTTGTTTCTTGGAGACATTATTTGTGCAAGTTACAATATCATTACGTTTGAGATCATGCATATATGTATTACAAATACATAAAGATATATATATATATATATATATATATATATATATATATATATATATATATATATATATATATATATATTACCTATAATACATATCTATGCCATTATTATCATTATCAGCTATTATTTATAAGTCCACTGCAGAACAAAGGCCTCAGACATGGTTTTCCTCTCACGTCTGTCTGTGGTCTTACTGTGCCAGTCCACACCAGCACACTTTCTTAGATCGTCAATCCATCGTCTTCTCTTCCTTCCCCTGCTTCTTTTGCAATCTCTAGAAACCCAATCTGTTATTCTTGATGTCCATCTATTATTGGTCATTCTCATTATATGTCCTGCCCAAGTCCATTTCTTTTTCTTACATGTCGTTAGAATGTTTATATATATACATACATACATATAACAAGGCACTTACCCCAATTTTGGGGGGTAGCCGACATCAAACAAATGAAATAAAAAAGGGGACGTCTCCTCTCTACGTTCCTCCCAGCCTAACAAGGGACTCAACCGAGTTCAGCTGGTACTGCTAGGGTGGCACAGCCCACCCTCCCACATTATCCACCACAGATGAAGCTTCATAATACTGAATCCCCTACTGCTGCTACCTCCGTGGTCATCCAAGGCACCGGAGGAAGCAGCAGGGCCTACCGAAACTGCGTCACAATCGCTCACCATTCATTCCTATTTCTAGCACGCTCTCTTGCCTCTCTCACATCTATCCTCCTATCACCCAGAGCTTCCTTCACTCCATCCATCCACCCAAACCTTGGCCTTCCCATCAGCTCTTGCATTCATCACCTTCTTTAGCAGACAGCCATTTTCCATTCTCTCAACATGGCCAAACCACCTCAACACATTCATATCCACTCTAGCTGCTAACTCATTTCTTACACCCGTTCTCACCCTCACTACTTTGTGCCTAACCCTATCTACTCGAGATACAACAGCCATACTCCTTAGACACTTCATCTCATACACATTCAATTTCTGTCTCTCCGTCACTTTCACTCCCCACAACTCCGATCCATACATCACAGTTGGTACAATCCCTTTCTCTTACAGAACTCTCTTTACATTCATGCCCAACCCTCTATTTTTCACTACTCCCTTAACTGCCCCCAACAATTTGCATCCTTCATTCACTCTCTGACGTACATCTGCTTCCACTCCACCATTTGCTGCAACAACAGACCCCAAGTACTTAAACTGATCCACCTCCTCAAGTAACTCTCCATTCAACATGCCATTCAACCTCACACCACCTTCCCTTCTCGTACATCTCATAACCTTACTCTTACCCACATTAACTCTCAACTTCCTTCTCTCACACACTCTTCCAAATTCTGTCACTAATCGGCCAAGCTTCTCGTCCGCGTCTGCAACCAGTACAGTATCATCCGCAAACAACAACTGATTTACCTCTCATGCATGGTCGCTCTCGTCTACCAGTTTCAATCCTCATCCAAGTACTCGAGCATTCACCTCTCTCACCACTCCATCAACACACAAGTTAAACAACCACGGTGACATCACACATCCCTGTCTCAGTCCTACTCTCACCGGAAACCAATCACGCACTTCATTTCCTATCCTAACACATGCTTTACTACCTTTGTAGAAACTTTTCACTGCTTGCAACAACCTTCCACCAACTCCATATAACCTCATCACATTCCACATTGCTTCCCTATCAACTCTATCACACGCTTTCTCCAGATCCATAAACGCTACACACACATCCTTACCTTTTGCTAAATATTTCTCGCATATCTGCCTAACTGTAAAAATCTGATTCATACAACCCCTACCTTTTCTAAAACCACCCTGTACTTCTAAGATTGCATTCTCTGTTTTATCCTTAATCCTATTAATCAGTACTCTATCATACACTTTTCCCACCACACTCAACAAACAATACCCCTTGAATTACAACACTCATGCACATCTCCCTTACCCTTGTATAGTGGTACAATCAATGCACATACCCAATCTACTGGTACCATTGACAATACAAAACACATATTAAACAATCTTACCAACCATTCAAGTACAGTCACACCCCCTTCCTTCAACATCTCAGCTTTCACACCATCCATACCAGATGCTTTTCCTACTCTCCTTTCATCTCCACACTTCCTCTCTTGTAATCTCTCTCATTCTCATCTCCCATCATCGGCACCTCAACACCTGCAACAGCAATTATATCTGCCTCCCTATCATCCTCAACATTCAGTAAATTTTCAAAATACTCCGCCCACCTTTTCCTTGCCTCCTCTCCTTTTAACAACCTTCCATTTCCATCTTTCACTGCCTCTTCAATACTCGAACCAGCCTTCCTTACTCTCTTCACTTCTTTCCAAAACTTCTTATTCTTTTCATATGAACGACCCAATCCCTGACCCCACCTCAGGTCAGCTGCCCTCTTTGCCTCACTTACCTTGCGCTTTACTTAGACATTTTTCTCTCTATATCTTTTATACTTCTCTACACTATTACTCTGCAGCCATTCTTCAAAAGCCTTCTTTTTCTCTTCCACTTTTACCTTCACTCCTTCATTCCACCATTCACTGCCCTTCCTCATGCTGCCTCCAACAAACTTCTTGCCACACACATCACTTGCAATCCCAACAAAATTTTCTTTTACTAACTTCCACTCCTCCTCTAAATCACCAGTTTCTCTTACTTTCACTTCGTCATATGCCATTTTCAACTTCTCTTGATATTTACTTTTTACACACACACACACACATATATATATATATATATATATATATATATATATATATATATATATATATATATATATATATATATATATATATATATATATATATATATATATATATATATACCCTTAGGCTTGTCAATCACATTGTTTCATGCATAATATCCTATATATATATATATATATATATATATATATATATATATATATATATATATATATATATATAAATATATGTATATATACATATATATATATATATATATATATATATATATATATATATATATATATACATACATATACATACATAAACAATACGCCCCATAGGCTTATCAATCATATTGATTCCCGCATTGTATCCTACTTAACTCACAGAATTGTCATCCTTGTAACTTGTGAATCAGTCACCCAGAACTCAATACTCCAGTCTGCAATGCCAAACAACTTGCACAATTCATATTTTTAGAGGGGGGAGGGAGAGGGAGGTGGTTCTTGGAATATACCTGTTATGCCGTTATTCATGGTTATGTCAGAAGGGTCGCATTGTAATTCAACATGAGTTTTCGTCAGATCAATAATTATTAGCTACTAATGTACGCGACCCGTCAAAAATGATAGATCTGCACACGCATGCACTCACAGATTCAACCCTTCCCACCTCGTTGCCCTTTCCGCTAGGGGTAGGCCCCTCTTGCTCTACTTATAGTCAGACACTTGCTCTTTATTATTATAGATATAAAAATATGTTTGAAAAAATAACATTTGATTTTATATCATTAAGAATACCGGTAACATTAAAAATAAAAAAGAAGCAAAGAAATCATTATATTTGACATTATCTTTACTTTCTGTTTAGCCAGGCGAGTTTAACCTACCAAGCACCAGAATTAAAATAATACTCATATCATAAGAAAAAAAATTCCAAATACATGTATTCTTTAAAGAGAATTCACGAAAAGACATTGCTTTAGTTAAGCGTTTTCGATCTGCTGTTTTACGTCATTTAAAAGTCATTTAGAGCTTACAGGGTGATCATTTTTTCTTCTTTTGGCTTCACTAACAATAAAATACTACTTAGCAATCTTTCACTCGACTTTTATCAATATTGGAAGTGCCCCTAGCTGTCATTCTACCGGACTTGGGTTCGAGACCGGTTCAATCTCGACAGTTTCTTATAGTGTCTGCACTGCAACTTCGCCATTCTTGAGAGCAAAGGAGAGTGGGTTTGGAGGAGCCTATAAGACAACTTGCTGAGTCATCAGCAGCCATTGCCTGGCCCTCCCTGGTCCTAGTTTGGTTGGAAAACGGGCTTGAGCGCAGATCATTCACTGTCCCTTGCCTCTGCCCTTCATGAGCGGACTTTAAATTACAGTATATCTTTACTAATAGGTGATCGTTGTCACTGTCCCTTGGCTCTGCCATTCATGAGTGGCCTTTAAATTACAGGATATCTTTGCTGGCAGGTGTCCGTTGTCAGTGTCCTTGCCTCTGTCATTCATGAGTGGCCTTTAAATTACAGTATATCTTCGCTGGTAGGCGTCCGTTGTCACTGTCCCTTGCCTCTGCCATTCATGAGTGGCCTTTAAATTACAGTATATCTTCGCTGGTAGGCGTCCGTTGTCACTGTCCCTTGCCTCTGCCATTCATGAGTGGCCTTTAGATTACAGTATATCTTCGCTGGTAGGCGTCCGTTGTCACTGTCCCTTGCCCCTGCCATTCATGAGGGGCCTTTAAACCTTTAAACTATAGTATATCTTTTCTCGCAGGTGTCCGATACCGTCGTGGAGCCTTACAACGCCACGCTTTCCGTCCACCAGCTAGTAGAGAACACAGACGAAACCTACTGCATAGACAATGAAGCCCTCTACGAGATTTGCTTCAGGACACTGAAACTGGCCACGCCAACTTATGGCGATCTTAATCACCTGGTTTCCCTTACCATGTCAGGGGTCACTACGTGTCTGAGGTGGGAGACCCCTACGTGTCTTTTTTAAATGATGAAAGTAATTTAAAAATTAACACTTGCATTACATAAATACGTTATTTGCTAATTAGATTCTTTGATTCATACAGTTCACTAAATTGGTTCAGGACTATTTATTCCGCTGTTTCGTGATGCTACGAACTCTTTCATGTCTTTTTTAAATGATGAATATAGTTTTCACATTTTCTTTTTCACTAGAAAGATGCATTAATTGGTAACTAAAATTCTCAGACTCATACAATTTACTAATTTGGTTCATGAGGATTCGTTCCTCTGTTTCGTGATACTACGAACTCTTACATGTCTTTGTTAAGGAATAAAGTTTTTAAATTAAAATTTTCCCTAAAAAAGATTTGCCATTTGCTAATAAAGATTCTCTGACTCATACTATACAGTAAATTTGTTTGTAACAATTCATTCCACTGTTTCAGGATACCACGTTCCTTGTTCTAATAGTTCACGATATTTTCATGCCAGTCTTTTCCCTCTGTTTACTACCACCGTCACGCTTTTTCTCTCCTTCCGCAGGTTTCCTGGGCAGCTAAACGCCGATCTGCGGAAGCTGGCTGTGAACATGGTTCCTTTCCCGCGATTACACTTCTTCATGCCCGGCTTCGCGCCCCTGACATCGCGGGGATCCCAGAGTTACCGAAACGTCTCCGTTCCGGAACTCACGATGCAAATGTTCGATGCCAAAAATATGATGTGCGCTTGTGATCCCCGACATGGAAGGTTAGTGAAATCGGCGAATTTGGAATATTTGATAACACAAAAACATAGCTCAACTAGTAATAATAATAATAATAATAATAATAACAATAATAATAATAATAATATGATGTGCGCTTGTGATCCCCGACATGGAAGGTTAGTGAAATCGGTGAATTTGGAATATTTGATAACACAAAAACATAGCTCAACTAGTAATAATAATAATAATAATAATAATAATAATAATAATAATAATAATAATAATAATAATAATATGATGTGCGCTTGTGATCCCCGACATGGAAGGTTAGTGAAAGCGGTGAATTTGGAATATTTGATAACACAAAAACATAGTTCAACTAATTTTGTCATTCACCCGACTGATGAATTTTTCAAGTCTGCTGGCTGATTGCAGCGCTCTAGAGAAGAGAATTATCCGGAAAATAGAAAAATTGGATAAGAAAATAAACTCTGCCGATGCAGCCATTACTTTTAACTCAACCTGCCTAAAAGAGGGTCTCCTACCACAATAATAATAATAATAATAATAATAATAATAATAATAATAATAATAATACACATACATTGTCATATTTCGATGTTCCACGTTACTTTATCTTTCTGAAATCGTTGTAAACGTATCAGAGGCTAGTTGAGCAAACATCTGGTAATGAGTTTAGCTAATAGGTGTGTTCTAAACATTACAAGTCGATATGTACTCAGTACTGTTAGCCTTGAGGAAGCATTATAAACATTATAATTGACTGCAGTATTCGTTGTTTCTCATTTCAATCATTAGCTCATAAAACTGGCAAAAGGTCGGTCAACTCTAACATTTCTTTTTTAAATTAACAACAATTATTAAAACTCTAGGACCCAATCTAAATATTTCCTTGGAAACCACAGTAATTATTATAAAACTCCTTTTCTTCTTTAGGAGAGGTATTCCAAGAATATATTAAGCGTCCTCCTCTCAGTAAATCTTTGAGGATAAGGTTAAAAAACTCTTGATATTTCAATGTAAAAAGGTAATTTCTACCATCTTTTGTTGTTTTTATCATAAGTAAATGGGAAGTATTATACAAATTATCAATGTAACATTGATTACATATTCATAAAACATACTGTAATTTAATTTTCTTCTGCAATTACTTGCACGAGTAATGCTTAACCGTTAGCATATTTCAATTTTCTTTTATTCATCTTCATTTCAATCCAAATTTGCTCCTTCATTATAAGTATCATGAGTAAAATGAACTCTTATATCATTTGTCTTAATATCTATGCATCCATATACAACAACAACAACAACAACAACAACAACAACAACAACAACAAATGCAGCTGTTTCAAGTCCATTGCAAGACAAAGGACTCAAGACATATATTTATTCATGCTGGGTTTGGCCATTTCATCACCACTCTGGCCATTCCGAATTGGTGATTACTCACAGCAAACCAACTTAGTATGGTTGGCCCTGACTAGTACAGCTTAGCTGATCATGGCGATACACAAACCCTTTCACCAAGCTAAGGTATCCTCACTTATAAATAAAACAGTGGGTTACTCTACACAATGCATAACACATTTGTATCCAAATTCAATCGACGAAATCAGCAACATTGCGTCACCTCCCAATGACGTCACCTTCTAATGACGTCACCTTTTAATGACGTCACCGAGTATAAATTCCCCATCGCGGATATCCGCCAAATCGACCGGATATAGATCACGTCTCGACCCGATTTCTCCTTTTCAGATACCTGACGGTGGCAGCTGTTTTTCGAGGGCGAATGTCGATGAGAGAAGTCGATGAGCAAATGCTTAACGTACAGAATAAGAACACGGCATTCTTCGTCGAATGGATACCGAATAATGTCAAGACAGCCGTCTGTGATATCCCACCTAGAGGTAAGTTCAAAGTTGGAGCAAATGCTTTTTTGTTGACCAGGCAGACATAGTCTTTTTATAGTTTATTTATGACATATTTGTTTTTGATGTTGTTGATAGTTTATTATATGACATGTCTGTCTTGACGTTGTTTCTTATTTTAGAATGATTTATTGTTAATTTGTTCTCTTCATTTATTTATTTCCTTATTTCCTTTCCTCACTGAGCTATTTTTCCCTGTTGGAGCCCCTGGGCTTATAGCATCTTGCTTTTCCAACTAGGGTTGTAGCTTGGATAGTAATAATAATAATAATAATAAGATGGGCCTACATGCGCTGTTTGTCGCTAGGTTTCAAAGTCATTTTCATCTCATAGTAAGAGAGATCTTGAACACTTTAACTAATATTGTTCATTGAACGTTGGAGTAAACTAATATTTTTATACATGCTTTTAATTCAATTAGTATGTCTAATAAGATGTAATTATTGCATAATTTTTGTTTGATGAGTTGGTCAATTTACGTATGAAGAGTATTGCGATATTTATCAGCACTTAACTGATTGAATGATTGATTGAGAGTTTTCTGGCATCCTGACATGCACTTTACAGACTGATATTCCCTAGTTTATTAGTATCAAGGGAATCCTTAATAGTCTAGGGTGATTATTTAGTATATGATGAATAGTTTTTCGAGAACAACTGACTTCAAACGATCGTAGATATTTGTTATTAATGTAGACTTTTCCGAAGGACTGAAGCATCACATTAGTGTAATGTAATATAAACTTTTGTATCTGTTAGACAAGTCAATGATTGACGTAACGATTTACATGAATAATTAATGAAAAAAAAAAAAAATATTTTAACTACAAGATAAACTAAAAAGTTAAAAAAAAAAAAAACGTAATTTTAATGGGAAAATCTCCGTACAAATATACAGTTCTCAGCCGTATTTTCAGAAATGCAGGCGACCGTAATGTTTACCCAACTTTGGTATTACTTGTTTACGGGTTGGTGACCGTAATATCACTCCTTAACGTCAATATATCTGTTTTTTAAAACGGTAAATCCCTGGCAACCATTATTTTAGGATTTTTACTGTTTTTACGGCAAATTTTTAAGTGTACATCAACCCAGTAATCATGCGTTTCTTTTGTCCATGTGACTCAGACATACCATCCTGAGGATTTATTTCAATTTTACCCTTAATTTTATTGACGATTTTTATTATAAATACAATGGAAACCAAGAGAATTCTTTGGATCTATGAGAGTCTTAAATGGGAATTAATTCATTAGCAAATTACCCCATAAAATTTAGTAAAAAAACGTCCCATATCTTAGGAAACCCACTCTTAAAAATTTGCATTAAAAAAAGTTAAATGTCTGGCAACATTTATTCCAGGATTTTTAATGTTTTAAAAACGGCGATATTGACGTAAAACTGTTGTAATACTGTCACCAACCCGTAAAAGATAATAACAAAGTAAGGTAAACTTACGGTCGATTGTATATTACTGAAATATGGTTGAGAAGAGTATATCTTTTACGGAGAATTTCCGATTAAAATTACGGGTTTTCTCTAAGTGTAGAAGATGTGCCGTACAATAGCACGGAAAGCTCATGATCAACATTACT